>NW_027525471.1:0-193738 GCF_052094955.1 Ictidomys tridecemlineatus | reverse complement strand
TATGGAGGAATAAAATCAATTTAGAATAATGTTATAAAAAGATGCTGAATTTGTATAAGTTGGGAAATGATGCTACTTTTCTAGGTCTAGGCTTCTTGTTTAAACTGAGGAATGGTTGAAGATATCCATAGATTTTTTTTAGCTCTTGTTGTATTATTATACATGAACATAATCATAATAAGGCCTTATACTTCAACTATTAAACATTTCATTTTATTATAATTTTGTGGCATCTATTTATTGTGGCTAGGCTTTCCCTTTGGAAAGAATATGAAATGGAATAACATAAAATGTTTCACTGTAATAAACCAAGACTCCTGAGTCTCTTTTGTGTAAATACAGAGCTTTAGGGTTTCCTCTTATATTCTACACACATTTTAATGCTTTTAAACAGAAGGAAGTATGAATGTTAGTCTAAAAGGAATTTTTAGCAATGGGAAAGAGACACAAAATGCTGATAACAGACTTATTAATGATAGGAATATATAAAATGTCCTACCAAAAGATCCTAGGGCATCTAAGAACTTTTTAAACTATCTTTTGATAGATTATTGTTGCTGATTGTTTTCCTTTGTGTGGATAAAAAAAGATTTGGGAGTTTATCCACTTACAAGGTGTAAATATTTGAAAAGTAATTGACCTGTTTTGCTTTTTAAATAAAAAAAAATGAAGAAAAAATTGCACTGACCTATACAAGAGAAGACAGTTCAGAATCCTGAGAGTCTCAAAAAGCCCAGATGACAGTTGTCAGTGTGGTGAAACGCGTCGCTGCTCTCAGCAACATGCTGCTGGCTTGACGTTCTTTGCAGTCAACAAAAGAAAAAAAAAATTGGAAATGGTGAACTTCAAACTGTCCTAATTTGGAAAATAAAGAAAGAAGGTTTAACACTGCCTATTATCTTTTCTTCTGCCAAACGGCAACCCCTTCTGTATTGACATAGGGTAAAACTTGTGACTAATACTGCCCAGTGCTTTGGGCTATTGTTCACATACTTAAGCCTTCTACAACAGTATCTAAAAGGCACTTAATTGTGAGTTCCAAAATAATAAAAGGACACACTTAGTAAGGCTATTGAGGTCAACAGTCTATCTTTTAGCTTGTGTGTGTGCATGTACGCACATGTAAACATACACATAAATATATATTTCCTAATATTTATATGTGTGTGTGTTCATTATCCTGATATATCTAAATACAAATGATTAAAATAATTTCAGTGGAATGATTTGACAACCTACTTGGGATATATATTCTAACATTTAACAAGTATGATTATCAGAACATACTTTCTTTATCTAATCTAAATTCCATACACTGCTATTTTATATCTCTATCTCTTTCTATCCCCAGTTTAGTTGAGAGAAAATGGTAAGCATCCTCCCAATAACAATCTTTCACATATTTGACTCCCATCATTAACATGACCCCAAAGCCCTAACGTCTCAGAATTTGTATTTTCTAAAACTTAATCATTTTGAAGATTCAACTTAGGACTGCTCCAATTTCTGGGCTACCCTCTTAATTTTGTCTCAAACATCTCTGTCCTTATTGCTAGCACTGCTGGCAGGGATCTTTTCTACATGTATAATTAGAGGGCAAGCCAGAAACTGGGGTAGCTTTCAACTAAGGGTTCAATGATTTCCACTCTACCTAATATTCACACCATCCCTAAATATGTATCCCCAAGTTGGGGAATGAAATCCAAATAATTATAATTGAAAATTTAACTAATGTATTCATTATATAGGGCTGCATTCTCTCTCCCTCCTGCTCCCCAACATTCCATGAAGACCTGGAACCTTCTAAAATGCTTTACATTAAGTCTTTGTCTTATCTCCTGTGGATGATTGTCATTACTAATTGTGTCTCACAGATTGTGGGGCTGTATCATGGGAAAATAGTCTGCTATCTCACTCATCTGGAGGCTTATTTTCAGCCTTCTCTGTAACAGGAGTTACAGATAAAACTAGCCAACAGGAGTCCTCCTCGTATTATATGGAACATACCAAAGAAATCTCTTCGCTGATTAATTTTTCTTTCCTAAGAAGATCTAAACCCAAGAAAATACGTAAGTCTCTCCTAAGTAATTACCATGATAGGAAAAGAGGCAAACTATTGTGCAGAAATCAATCAGAGAGAATGAAAATCCAAAAGGTGAGACTGTGATTCACTAGACACAGAATATCTCCATGGAATCCATAGCAGAAAGAAAATCCCACTGAGGTCTGAGTTTTTTGTTGTTGTTGTTGTTTAGGGTTAACAGTCTTCTTCCAACAAGAAGAGCCAAAAGCTTGGTGATAGGTTTCTCATTTCATTGGCTTTCCAGAGCCAAGAACAGTTGCCCAGAGCAGACATGCAAGTCACTGATGATGCCTATTTCACACTAACCACCTATTAGAACGCTGCTCCCACTCAGAATATATCTGAGGCCTCTCTTCAAAAGATGACTCCAGAGTTAGTTGTGGGATACACATGTCATACACATTCAAAGGAATCCAATTAATTTATGGCTGGAGCTGATGTTCTTACTCATTTATGAAGCTCAATTGTCAGTAGCTTCAAATATTTTTACTGTTTTCTAGAAATCTAATGCTCTATACATTTCTCATAGTCGCCTTACGCTTCTCAAAAATTGAACTTGAATTTATTTTGTAATCACACAAAAACTTAATGATTTCACATATATTTAAGACATAAATACCTATATTTAATTCTGTAAGTAATAAACCTGGAAGAAAATACAATAAATTATTGTCAATGATCATCTCTGGAGATTAAATAGTGGGCAGTTATTTACTTCACTCTAAGTTTCTACATTTTTCCATACCATTAATAATGAGAATATTTTTCTTCTACCACAAAAACAAAACCTTAAAATATTCTTCCACATTATTATTTTTGGTAGTCCCCAAGTGATGCTAAATTAAGGTTGGCACAGCTGTTCAATTAATGGAAGAAGGGCTGGAGTTGTAGAGTAGTGTTAGAGAGCTTGCCTAGCATGTGTGAGACCCTGGGTTCAATTCTTAGCACCATATATGGATAAATAGGAAATTCATTAACAACTAAAAATATTTTTAAAATTATGGAAGAGCTGTCACATAATATTGACACTCACAAGGCAAGGGAAATGTTTTGTTGTTAATTTGAATGTATAGAGAAAAAGCAGGATACTACATAATTTCAAAGCACAAAACACAGGACAGGTTTTTCTGATAACAAGTGAAAAAATTCAAAGCTTCTCAAAGATATTTTCTGCTGGATAATGTCTCAATGAACAATTTTGATTGTAGGCTTTCTCCCCTACCTCAACTATGTCCTCTGCCAAATGCGGGCCACAGGATTTGACATCACTGCATTCCTTTAAGTCAACCATATTTCAAGTGAAAGATATATATCTTGCCACCAAAAGAAAATATTAATGGTGAAAATAAACATCATTAACATTTTCTTGTCAGCACCAAGAATTACCCCATCTTCTTTATTAAAAGCATAAATCTGCAATACATTCTTGTGGAGAAGTCCCCAAAAGATATACTTCAAGGGAAGAAAATTAAATAATGATAATTAGGAATTTTGAAGGAAAGTTATGCTCACCCACAAAGACTAGGTTGCTGTAGTTCTCCAACATCACTTCTCTATATAAATTCTGCTGGGCAGGATCCAGGCATTCCCATTCCTTCTCAGAGAAATCAATAGCGACATCCCCGAATGTCAATGGCTCCTGAAATAAAAATTGTTAGATAAATAGAACATGGACCAAACCACTATTCAGTTTTTAATTTGAATTAAGAGTTTGTAGAACTGACTGTCATGTAGGAGAGTGACTTTAATTATGTAATTAGATACTTTCCATTATCTAATTCAGAGGAAAATACATGAGTCCAAATACAGTATATATATACCACATCAGAGTGATGTGAAAGATATATACCATAACCCAAGCACTGAATAAAAGCCCAACTCCTAACTTTTCTGTCATCAGTGAATGTGAAATTTGGCAGACATTCCAGATGCAAATCAGAATTCTCAAAGATATTCTCATAAGGTGATTGTGTACAAGGGAGAAAAAAGACTGGTTAAATAGCTTTTGAAAACAGTTTTGTTCCTATTCTCTCTGCTTTCTATCCGTGAGATAGATTGAGATCCCCAATACAATTAGTTTCAAGTATCATCCATGAAACATTCCCTATGTGTAAAATATTCATAAAATATTAATATTTGGAGACAGGTAAAGTGACACTTCCACCTCGTGAAAAGACATACTTGAAATATTTCAAGTTCTATAAGCAGTTCAACGAATGAATCAATTTGGTGCAATAGAATGAACAATGGGTCACAGAAGACTTCAAGGAGGAGATTAAAAAATTCTTAGAGGTAAACAAGAACATAGACACAACATATCAAAATCTCTTGGACACCATGAAAGCAGTACTAGGAGGAAACTTCGTTGCATGGAGTTCATTCCTTAAAAGAAGAAAAAGGCAATCATTAATCTCATACTTCATCTCAAAGCCCTAGAAGAAGAAATCAACAGCACAAGCAGTAGAAGGCAAGAAATAATTAAAATCAGAACTGAAGTTGAATTAAAAGAAACAATTAAACCTTGACAAAAAGTTGTTTCTCTGACAGACCCCTAGCTAGGCTAATGAAGTGAAGGAGAGAGAAAATTCAAATTACCAGCATACATAATAAAAAAGGCAGTATCCCAACAGACACCTCAGAAAATAAAGAGGATATTTAGAAATTATCTTGAAAATGTATACCCCAATAAAATAGAAGACATTGAAGGCATCAACAAATTTCTTAAGTCATTTGATGTGCCCAGATTGAACCAGGAAGACATACACAATTTAAACAGACCAATATTCAATGATGAAATACAAGAGCAATCAGAAGCTTATCAACCAAGAAAAGCCCAGGCCCAGAAGGATACAATGCCGAGTTAAACAAGACCTTTAAAGAAGAAATTCAAAATACTAATATTCTTCAATTTATTTCAGAAAATACCGAAAGAAGCAGCACTTCCAAACTCATTCAATGAGGCCAATATCACCCTGATCCCCAAACAAGGCAGGGACAAATGAAAGAACAAAAACCTTCAGGCCAATATCTCGAATGAACATAGATGCAAAAATTCTGAATAAAATTTTGCCAAATTAAACACAAAAACATATTAAAAAGGGCGTGCACGAAGATCAAGTGGGGTTTGTCCAGGAATATAGGGTTTGTTCAATATATAGAAATCAATAAAGGTAATTCATCACATCAATAGACTTAAAAATAAGAATCATGTGATCATCTCAAGAGACATAGAAAAGACACTTGACAAAATACAGCCCCCTTTCACGTTCAAAAAATTAGAAAAACTTGAGATAACACAAACATACCTCAACATCATACTGGCTCTCTACATTAGGCCTAAGCCAACATCATTCTAAAGGGAGAAAAACTAAAGGCATTCCCTCTAGAAACTGGAACAAGACAGGGGTGCTCTCTCTCACCATTTCTATTCAACATATTTATTGAAACACTGGCCAGAGCAATTAGACAGATGAAACAAGTTAAAGGAATAACTACAGAAAAAGAACTTAAATTAGCACTATTTGCTGACAATACGATTCTATACCTAGAAGACCCCAAAAGCACCACCAGAAAACTTCTAGAACTAAAAATGAATTCAACAAAGCAGCAGGATATAAAATTAACACACATTTAAAAAAGGCATTTCTGTATATCAGTGACAAAGGCTCAAGAAGAAAATAAGAAAAACTACCCCATTTACAGTAACTTCAAAAAAAGAAAACATAAGATACTTGGGAATGAACTTAACAAAAGAAGTGAAAGATGTATACAAGGAAAGCTACAGAACCCTAAAGAAAGATTTCAAAGAAGACCTTAGAAGATGGAAAGATCTACCTTACTCTTGCATAGGCAGAATAAATATTATCAAAACGACCATACAACCAAAAGCACTATACGGATTCAATGCAATTATGAACAAAATCCCAATGACATTTCTCATAGAAATAGAAAAGGCAATCATGAAATTCATCTGAAAAAATAAGAAGCCCAGAATAGTTAAAGCAATTATAAGCAGGAAGAGCAAAACAGGTGGTATGACTATACCAGACCTTAAACTATACTACAGAGCAATAGTAACAAAAACAGCATGGTATTGGAACTATAACAGGCCAGTAGACCAATGGTACAGAATAGAGGACACGTACACAAACTCACAAAATTACAATTATCTTATATTAGACAAAGGTGCCAAGAACATGCATTGGAGAAAAGATAGCCTCTTCAACAAATGGTGCTGCAAAACCTGGAAATTCATTTTCAAAAAACTGAAATTAAAACCCTATCTCTCACAATGCACAAAACTCAACTCAAAGTGGATCACGGACCTACAATTTAAACCAGAGACTCTGCATCTAATAGACAAAAAAGTGGGCCATAATCTTCATCACATGGGGCTAGGCCGCCCCAACTTCCTTAATAAAATGCCTATAGCAAAAGAATTGAAACCAAGAATCAACAAATGGGATGGATTCAAATTAAAAAGTTTCTTCTCAGAAAAAAATCTGAGGTGAACAGAGAGCCTACACCCTGGGAGTAGATTTTTACCCCTCACACACCAGATAGAGAACTAATATCTATTATATAAAGAACTCAAAATACTAAGCACCAAAAAAACCCAATAATCCAACCAACAAATTAGCCAAGGACCTGAACAGACACTTCTCAGAAAAGGATGTAGAATCAATCAACAAATATTTAAAAAAATGTTCATCATCTCTTGCAAGTAGAGAAATGCAAATCAAAACAACGCTAAGATATCATCTCACTCCAGTCAGAATGGCAGCTATCATAAAGACAAACAACAAGTGTTGGCAAGGATGTGGGGAAAACGGCACACTCATACACTGCTAGTGGGACTGCAACTTGGTGCAAACAACATGGAAAACTGTATAGAGATTCCTTGTAAATCTGGGAATGAAAAAAACAGTTTACCCAGCTATTCCTCTTCTCGCACTATTCTCAAAGGACTTGAAAACAGCATAATATAGGGTCATAGCCATGTCAATGTTTATAGCAGCACAATGCAGAATAGCAAACTCTGGAGCCAACCCAGATGCCCTTCAGTGAATAAAAATATGGGGCATATATACACAATGCAATTTAACTCAGCAATAATAATAAAATCATGGCAATTGCAAGTAAATGGAGAAGTGAAGTGAGGCAAACCCAAAAAATAAATGTTGAATGGTTTCTCTGATATAAGGAGGCTGACTATAGTGGGGTAGGGAGGGGGAGCTTAGGAGGAATAGATGAATTCTACATAGGGCAGAGGGGTTGGAGAGCAGGGGAAGAGGCAGGGGATTAGCAGTGATTGTAGAATGTGATGACACCATTATCCAAAGTACATGTATGAAGACCCAAATTGGTGCCAACATACCTTATATAAAACCAAAGATATGAAAAATTGTGATATATATGGGTATTAAGATTTGTATTGCAGAAAGAAACGAGTACATATATAATGACATAAATTAGCATGAATATACTTTCTGTACAGGGATATGAAATATTGAGCCTTATGTGTGTGATAAGAATTGTAATGCATTCAACTGTTGTCATGTATTTAAAAAAATAAATTTTTAAAAAATAATGGTATTGAAACCCATTGGGGAAACGATAAGCCTACATGGCTATATATCTTAAAAACTGAGCTGGAAGGGAAGATGCATGAACAACATGAGAAACCAAGAAAGAATGTACCCCAAACAAAGATGCTACATTATTAGAATCCATGGTTAAAATAGCAGGATAAATGGGAGAAGGTACATAATTTTCTGTGAATTAAAGGATGATATGAGAGCAAATACAGGCAGCAAAGGATTATTTTCATAAATACTTACATAAGCAAATACAGAAAGCAAAAGATTCCTTCAATAAGGACATAGAGATTTTGAAAAAAAAAAAAAACAGAGATCCTTGAAATGAAGGAAACAGTAAACCAAATTAAGAACTCAATAGAAAGCATCTCTAACAGAATAGACCACTTGGAAGACAGAACCTGTGACATTGAAGGCAAAATATATAATATTGAAAAAATAAAGTTGACCCCAGTGAAGGCGGTAAGAAATCATGAGCAGAAGATTCAAAAATTGTGAGATAATATGAAAACACCAAATTTACCAACTATTGGTATAGATGAAGGCATAGATGTCTAAACTACAGTAATGGACAATCTATTCAATGAAATAATACCAGAAAAATTTCCAAACATGTAGAGTGAATTGGAAAATCAAATACAAGGATCATATAGGACACCAAATTAACAAGATCACTACAGGTCTACACCTACGCACATCATAATGAAAACATCTAGCATGGAGGAGGAGCAGAGCATTTCAAAAGCCACAAGAGAAAGGAATCAAATTACATATGGTGAAAACCAATCAGGATCTCTAATTTCTGAACTGAGACGCTGAAATACACAAGATCCTGCAACAATATAAACCAAGCTCTGAAACAAATGGATGCCAATCAAGAAGCATGCCCAGCACAATTAAATTTTGATTAGTAATTAGATTTCTATTCAGATGTATTTTATAAGAAAATAAAAACCTTCCATCATACACAAAATATAAAAAATTTTCAATGAGAAACCTGCACTACAGAACATGCTTGGCAAAATATTCCATGAGGAGTAAATGAAAAACAATAAAAATCAGAAAAGGGTAGTATCACTCTAAAGGAAAAAGCTATCAAAGAGAAACTGACTTAGTTAAATACCAAAAATAAACAAAAATAACTGGGAATACAAATCTTGTCTCAATAATAACCCTGAAAGTTTAGTTCCAACTCAGCAATCAAAAGACAGGCAGATTGGATAAAAAAGACTAACAATATGCTGCCTCTAAGAAACTCATCTCATAGGATAAGACACTTACAGACTGAAGGTGACAGGTTGGAAAAAAATATATCACTCAGGCTGGGGCTGGAACTGGGGCTAAGTGGTAGAGCACTCGCCTAGCACATGTGAGGCCCTGTATTTGATCCTCAGCACAACATAAAACTAAATAATAGAGGTATTGTGTCCATATACAAAAAAATAAATATTAAAACACATACCACTCACGTGGACTGTGGAGGCAAGCAGGGGTTTCCATTCTTATATCAGATAATGTGGACTTCAACTGAAAGTTAATCAAAAGGGATAAAGAAGGACACTACATTTTGCTTAAAGGAACCATATACCAACAAGACAGAACAATTATAAATATACACACCCCCAAAACAATGGAGCATCCATGTTCAAACAGACGCTTCTCGAGTTTAAGGGGCAAGTATACCACAAGACAATAATTCTGGGTGACTTTAACACACCTCTTTTACCACTGGATTGATATTCAAAACAATATCCAGACAGAAACTATGAAACTCAATAATACAATCAACAACTTAGATTTAACTGACATACATACAATATATCATCCTTCAACAGGTGAAGAGACTTTCTGCTCAGCATCAAATGGATCCTTCTCTAAAATAGACCATATGTCATGCAAAAAGCAACATTAAGCAATTCAGAATAGTAAAGAAACTACCCTGAATTCTATCACATCATAATGGAATGACATTAAAAATCAATAATAAAAATAGAAGCTACTCCAACACCTGGAGACTAAATAATATGCTAGTGAATGAACAATGGGTTGCAGAAAACATCAAAGAGGAGATTTTAAAATTCTTAGAAGTGAATGAGGACACAGATACAATATATCAAAATCTCTAGGACACTATGAAGACAGTACTAAGAGGAAAGTTTATTGCATGGAGTTCATTTCTTAAAAAAAGAAAAAGTCAAATAAATGACCTAAAATTATATTTCAAAGCCATTGGAAAAACGATTAATCAACAACAAAAACAGTAAAGAACAGAAAATAATTAAAATCAGAGGTGAGATCAATGAAATTGGAACAAAAGAAGCAAATAAAAATTGACAAATTGACTGGTAATGGTACCACCATTTGACCCAGCTATCCCACTCCCTGGTCTATACCTAAAGGACTTAAAAACAGCATACTACAGGGACACAGTCACAATGTTTTTAGCAGCACAATTCACAAGAATTAAACTGTGGAGCCAACATAGATGTCCTTCAGTGGATGAATGGATAAAGAAAACATGGCAGTTGTACACAATGGAATATTACTCAGAAATAAAAAAAAATAAAATCATGGCATTTGTAGGTAAATGGGTGAAATTGGGGAAGATAATGCTAAGTTAGCAAAACCAAAAATAACAAATGCTGAATGTTTTCTCTGACATAAGGAGGCTGACTCATACTGGGGTAGGAAGGGGGAGCATGGGAGTAATAGATAAATTCTATTTTGGGCAGATTGGTGGGAGGAATAGGGAGGAGAAAGGGATTAGCATGGATGGTGGAATATAATAGACATCCTTATCCAAAGTACACGTATAAACACATGAATTGATGTCAACCTACTTTATATACAGAGATGTGAAAAATTGTGCTGTATATGTGTAATAAAAATTGTAATATATTGTGCTGCCATATATTTTAAATTTTTTAGAAAATTTTCAAAATGAAAAGTTGGCTCTTTGAAAAACAAATACATTTGATAAAACCTTATCCATGCTACTGTAGAGAAGGAGAGAAATACTCCAATTACTAAAAATCCATGATGAAAAAGAAAAATATCACCATGAATATTAGATAAATACAGAAGGTAACTAGAAATTATTTTGAAAATTTGTACGGCAATAAAACACAATATATTGAAGTCATCAACAAATGTCTAGAATCATGTGACTTACCTAAACTGAATAAATTAAACAGATCATTTTCAAGCAATGAAATAGAAGACACCATCAAAAGCCTACCAACCAAAAAAATAAATAAATAAAGCCCAGGACTCAATGGATACAAGACCATCAAAGAAAAACTAACACCAACACTCCTCAAATTATTCTATGAAATATAAAAAGAGGGAGCACTTCCAAACTCACACTATAAGGCCAATATCTCCTTCATTCTAAAATCAGACCAACACAGAAAAGAAAGTGTACTTCAGACCAATACCTCTAAAAAGCAGAAGCAAAAATTCTGAATAAAATTCTGGCAAATCAAATACAAAAACATATCAAAAAGATGGTTCATCATGGTCAAGTGGGATTAATCGCAGGGATGCAAGGTTGGTTCAACATACAGATATCAAAAAATGTAATTCATCACTCCAGTAGATTTAAAGATAAGAACCTTATGATCATCTCAACAAATGAAGAAAAAAGTATTTGAAAAAATACAGCACCTCTTCATGTTCAAAACACTAGAAAAACTATGGATGACAGGAACTTATATCAACATTTTAAAGGCTATTTATGCCATGCCTCAGGCCAACATCATTCTAAATGGAGAAAAACTAAAGGCATTCCCTCTAACATCAGAAACAAGACAGAAATTCCCTCTCTCAACCCTTCTATTCAATATAGTTCTTGAAACACTGGCCAGAGAAATTAAACAGATGAAAAAAATTAAAGAATAAATATAGGAAAAGATGAACCTAACCTAGCACTATTTTCTGATGATATGATTCTGTACCTAGAAGACACAAAAACTCCACTAGAAAACTTCTAGAACTAGAATTTAGCAAAGTAGCAGGATATAAAATCAACACCTGTAAATCAAAGGCATTTTTGTATGTCAGTGACAAATCCTCTGAGAGACAAATGAGAGAAACTACCCCATTCACAATAACCTCAATAAAAAAGGATACTTGGGAATCAACAAGAGGTGAAGGATCTATACAATTAAAACTATGAAACACTAAAGAGAAATCAAAGACCTTAGAAGATGGAAAGATTTAACTTGATCTTGAATAGGCAGAATTAATATTATCAAAATGGCCCTACTACCAAAAGCACTCTACAGATTTAGTGCAATTCTGATCAAAATGCCAATGGCATTCCTCATAGAAATAGAAAAGCAATCATAAAATTTATCTGGAAAAATAAGAGACTCAGAAGAGCTAAAGCAATCCTTAGTAGGAAAAGGGAGACTGGTAGCATTGCAATACCAGACCTTAAACTATAGTACAGAGCCACAGTAACAAAAACAGCATGGTTCTGGCCTCAAAACAGGCTGGTAGACCAATAGCCCAGAGTAGAGGACACACAGACCAACCCACAAACCACAATTATTTTATATTAGACAAAGGTGCTAAAAATATGCACTGGAAAAAAGAGAGCATCTTCAACAAATGGTGCTGGGAAAACTGGAAATCAATAGGCAGCAAAATAAAATTGAATCCCTGTCTCTCACCATGCATAAAAGTTAACTCAAAATGGATCAAGGATCTAGGAATTAAACCAGAGACTCTCCAAATAGAAGATAAAGTAGGCCTTATCTCCATCATGTGGGATTAGGCTACAGCTTCCTTAATAACACTCCTATAGCACAGAAATTTAAACCAAGAATCGACACATGGGATGGATTTAAACTAAAGATTTTTATCAAAAGAAAAAACCAATAGAATAGAGAGCCTACTTTCTGAGAGCAATTTTTTACCCCTCATACATCAGATAGAGCACTAATATCTATGGAATATAAAGAACTCAAACGTCTTAACACCAAAAATAATCCAATCAATAAATGGGCCAAGAACCTGAAAACACACTTTGGAGAAGAGGATATACAATCAATCAACAATTATATAAAAAAATGTTCATCATCTCTAGCAATCACAGAAATTCAAATTAAAACCACTCTAACATGGCATCTCATTCCAGTCAGAAGGGCACATATTATGAAGACAAACAACAGTAAGTGTTGGTGAGGATGTGGGGGAAAGGTACACTCATTCATTGCTGGTGGAACTGCAAATTGGTGCAGCCAATTTGGAAATCAGTATGGAGATTCCTTGGAAATCTGGGAATGGAACCACCATTTGACCCAACTATTTCTCTTCTCGGACTATACCAAGAAACAAAAAGAGCACACTACAGGGACACAGCCAGGTCAATGTTTATAGCAGCACAATTAACAATAGCTAAACTATGGAGTCAACCTAGATGCCCTTCAGTGGATGAATGGATAAAATAAAAAGTGGCTTATATACACAATGGAATATTACTCATCATTAAAATAGAACAAAATCATGGCACTTGCATGTAAATGGATGGAGTTGGAGAAGATAATGCTGAGTGAAGTCAGCATATCCCCCCCCCAAAAAAAAATGCCAAACGTTTTCTCTGATATAAGGAGGCTGAATCATAGTGGGTTAGGGAGGGGGAGCATAGGAGGAATAGATGAATTTTAAATAGGGCAGAGGGGTGGAAGGGAAAGGGAGGGCACAGGGGATTAGGAAAGATGATGGAATGTGATGGACATCTTTATACAAAATTCATGAAAATTTGATACATGAAAAATTGTGCTCTATGTGAAATCTATGTGAAACACTGTTGTCATGTATTTTAAAAAATAATAAAAACCATAAAAAATCATGATCTAAAAAACATCTAGAAAAAAGAAAGAAAGTGGAAAAAGAGAAAGAAAGAAATAAAGAAATAAAGAAACTGACTGAGATAGAATGCATTGGGTGCTACACACCTGATATATCCAGTGGTCTGGAGGCTGAGGCAGGAGGATCAAAATTGTGAAACTTACCCTAGCAACTGAGTGAAACCCTGCCTAAATTTAAAAATAAATGGGCAGTAGTAATTTTTACAATTAAGAAAAAATTAAATTTTTTAAATAAAAATTTTAAAAGGACTGAGGATAGTGTTCAGTAATAGGGCACCCTGGTTCCAATTTCCAGTTTCACAAAAGGAAAAAAAAGAATGAAAAAAAGTCCTTTTCAAAGTTACAGAAAAAATATTTTTAAATTTATACATCGTATATATGAAAACAAAAATTCGGTTTCTCAAATGACTCCATTAAAGAGAAAAAGGAGAAGTGACAGATGAAAGAAACCAATTGCCTCACCTTTACCCAAACTCTTCTAAGAAAGGAGAACAGAGACTACAAGAGAAACGCAGGCAAGAGCAGTGAACAGCCCCTTCAAATAGCAGGTATCTAAATGTCCCTTCATCACAAAGCAATCAACGTCTTAAGAAAGAAGGGACTGCACTATAAAATCACATTGAACAAAAATTGAGACAGTGTTGAAGAATATGTGGGGTTATCATGAAGGTCCACAGAAACAGATGTGGACCCTAGAGCAACTGTCCATATGGGGACACAGCAACGCTCCTCCAGAGTCGAGACCCAGGGTCTGGTGACATAGGATGTCCATTTGGTAATAGATAAATAATATATTATGAAAAATAACCATTTCTAGCAATCAGCCACATTTTGTTTGCCATATTGCATACAGTTTGACAAATGCTATGAAACACTGTGTCAGTTTTATATAGCTGTCACATAAATGTCACATTTCACATATAAGCATACTTAAATAGTACATCTGCAGAATTTGAAAAAATACAAATACAGATCAGCACATAACAGACTGAATTACACACCCTGGGTATAGATGATAGGACTCCTCATTATAAAGAAGACAGCTTCCCTCAGGTTCATCTATGACAACACCCATCAAAATTTCACCATGGTTTCCTTTTCATTGAAGAAGGGACCAAAGCAAACAGTTTGAAAATTCTCCTGGAAGGTTGAATTGGTATGAAATTAGCCAAGAATTCTGAACTCTAAGAGCAAAAGCAGGAGCTATCATTACCAGGCACTAATGCATATTATAAAATTATCATATTGCAGTAATTTGAGGACCAAAAAAATTACAAAGCAAAAATTTCATAGATGACTCCATATGTATGTAAATGCCATTTTTATTATAAAATGCAATGAAAAAACCTAGCTAAATGCAACCATCTCCAGCAGAGGATTTGATGTGAATGAACAAGGCAACCCAACGTGAAGGGAGGTGTGGGAACTGGAGGCGCAGAGCACTGGTAGGGCTTGGGTGCAGGACGTGCGTGGTACTGGATTACACTCCAGCACCCCAAAGAAGCACATATTGAGTAGGATTATGTTTCAAAATTATACCAGAATAGGAGGCTCCTGGATTCCCTTACACATAGATACACCAAATAAACACCTACTTCTATTTTGAGTCCCTTTTAAATAAAGTTATAATGGACTGAGAGTCCTATGCATTAGACCACTCAGAAAATCTCTACCATCCAAAGGGCAGGCAATGTTGGGGGCCATGTGGGCATTAGTCCTGCCTTGAGCCATGTGCCACATAATTGGGACAGAATACCAAAATCCAGTGTCTCCCAAAGTAGTAGAAAACTGTTTGGTATCACAAATGGAGAACATGGGACACTAAATGACTTGTAGCTGGAAACAGAATTTGTCTGGTGCTCATAGAAGAAAGAGCTGGATATACAGAAGTATCAGGGTTAGAGAAAGGGGGAGATTTTCAATGGCTGTGGAGGGTCATGAGCTTTATCCATGAGACAATGGCAAAAGGGGAGTGAGATCAAGGGTCCCAGTTTATCCCTAGAAGGAATTTGAAGCATGATTTGTAAACTGTGGTTGCTAAGAGTTGAGCTCCTCCCTAGCCAGTCCCCAAGGGTAGACAGGACAATTGCAGTCCACCCAGCAGCCCTGCCTGAGCCCTCTCCCCTCTACCTCAGTAATAACTCCAGGTGTAGCCAGTTCTTTCTGGAAAAAGGATCTCCAGGCACTCAGGGTCCCCATATTTTTCCCATCTCATGGACTCCATCCTAACCCACCAAGCTTTGGGAGCAATGGCAATTGTGCATGTGCATATCTCAGAAAGGAGGGGCTTCACATTAGTGTGCAATCACTTCCCTGGACTATGATCCCCCCTCCCAGGAGTGAAGCAAAAGCTGTCAAAAGCACAGCTCCCTGTTTCTTTCTAGAATAGGCTCACACCACCCTCCTGCAGTGAGCACAGGCAGCCTGGGTTCTAACCAATTGCATCAGGAATTCAGCCCCCAGCCAAATAGGACAGCTTCTCAGTCTGAGTGCAGCTGTGGGAAAGGCTCCTATCAAACAGTCAAAGGAACCAGTCCTCCAATGACATGGATATGGAGAAAGAGACCCGCTCACCTGGGGCTAGAATATAAGCTCAGTGCAGCCATTTTCGAAAACAGCATGGAGGTCTTTAAAAGCTAACAGAACAACATCAACTCTGGATGCATTCCCAGAGGAACTTGAACCAGTGTGTCCATAAATGGCTGCATGCCCATCACTGTTCCAGGATCCACAGGAGCCAGGACGAGGAAACTTCTTAAGTGGCTCTGGCTAAGGAGACTCCTCCCAGCCACAGGGCCATCACCTACTCTCCTGAGAAACTACTTCCCCTCAATGCACCTGCTCACAGGTTCACCAGTGGCTGATATTCACCAGACACTCAGGAGACCTCAGATGTGCCAGGTGTGGGATCCTCGAGTCACGCAGAGCCAAACCAGGACCAGGAAAATATCACAGAGGGCCTGAAACCCCAGGGACATGCAGTCCACAAGGGGGAACCTCAGCCCATAGACATTCTGAACAGGGGTCTAGATTAGGAGAGGAAGGGAGAATATACATGCACACACACACAAACTCACACATTTTTTCAAATGTCAAGTGGTTTTGGTGTACTTTTCTCTCATGTGAAATGCTCATAAACAGAAAACAAAACCTTTGCTCCTTATTTTATTACAGTGGGGACAGGGGACTGGAATTTGAGGAATTCATTGATGCATATGTACAGGTTTCGTCTGGGAGACGGGGTTGTGCATCTGACATTTTTCTTCCCTTACATTTAGAACATTCAGGGGGCCCAGGCAGGAGGGCCACCCCTGTAATCCCAGCCACTCAGGAAGCTGAGGTATAAGTTCAAGGCCAGACTCAGCATCTCAGCTTCTTTCAGGAGATAAATAAGAGAAAGTACGAGGGATGTAGCTCTGTGGGAAAAGACCTCTGCATTCAATCCACTATGCTCCCCATGCTCTCCAAAAAGAATGAAAACCTCAGGGGTGAGAAAAACCTGAGACCCCTGCAGATCCCAGCCCATTTTGGTAGGAAAAGGGCCCATGAACTGGTGATTCTCACGGTCCCAACACTCTGAAATCCACCACAGAAGAAATTCAGGGAGAAGCAATTTGTACAGGAGATACCCATGTGTTTAATAATAAGAATAAAAGAATCCAACATCTTTAGAAACCCAAGAAATGTAAAATAAAATCCTATCGGAGAAAAAATTAAATAGTATCAATGATGATAGGAAACAAAAGAATTATAATAAACTGAAAGAGTTTAAGTGCTTCTTAACTATTTGTAGAAACTCTTTTGCTAATAAAGACACATGATAGACCCCCGGTGCAGGGACTTGCTGAAATCAGTTCATAGGACCAGGATAATACATTAATAGTCATGGTACATTCAGCTTAAAAATAGTATAAAATACCATGGGTCAATTTTACAGGGTGCCATATGCAGGTGGTATTATGTATAACTATGATGCACTAATAAACAATCCAGCATGCTTTACACTTAATGGAAGCACCCAGTCCTAAAATTCATCCACAAAGTTAAATATATGTAAACTTAGCCAAAAAACTGTTGAATTATAAGAGAAAAAGAGTTATTACCTAACATGTACATTGTGGAGCTGTACTGTTACAATTATTATCTAGGAATCACGATGTCAATAAAGTCCACCCACGAACCCACGTGGATGTGAAAATTCTATACTTAATTGCAACGGAAAAGTCATTATCAATCCAACCCTAACAAGGCTACCCTCAGCAACTTAGCTAGACCCGCGGTCATAATAAAGACTAAAAACTACCAGGGACATGGCTGAGTGCTAAGGAACCCTTCTGTTAACTACAAACAAAAACAAACAAACTCCACAAAACTAGCTGAGGAATAAGCAAGGTCCCTGTTCACCATAGCTCCCCTCCTGCAGGAAAAGGGTGTTTGGAGATTGGAATTTTTTTCTTTTTTTTTTTTTTTTTGGTACTTGGCATTGAACTCAGAGGCCCTCAACCACTGAGCCCCATCCCCAGCCCTATTTTGAATTTTATTTAGAGGCAGGGTCTCCCTGAGTCTCTAAGTGCCTCACCCACTTGCCTAAGCTGGCCTTGACCTTGCAATCCTTCTGCATCAGCCTTCTACCCGCAACCACAGGGATGACAGGTGTGTGCCATCCCCTAGCTTGCAGTTGATTGTTCTCTGGTTCCACCTGTCAATCACCAGAGCCCAGGAAGACGCTGGGCAGCCAAGCTCACCTGCCACTTAGGACTGGAGCAGGGGCTGAGGCTGCCCCAGGGGATGGGGAGGCTGGAGGGGTCTCTGCCACTGTCACCGTCTCTACCTGGCTGGCCATGGGGACTTAGGTGCACTGTCCCCAATAGGCTCAGGCCTGTGGACGCGGAAAGCCCCCCCGGAGTCGGGGTCGGCCAACTCAGGTTCTGCCACAGTGGGTCTCACCTGATGGCATCCGTGCCCCGCCTCCCTCCCGAGCCTCCCTGTCCAGGCACCAGGTGTCACTGCACACTCACCATTTCCTGGTGCCCAGCAGACAAGCCTGCCCTGGAGAGCTTCAGCCCCTGCATGGCAGGGCCAACCAGGATCCCTGGCACCAGGGAAGCCTGGAGGCCAACTACACAGACCCCGGAGAAATAAATCTCATCCAGAGCACGGAGGCCCCCCCCTGTTCGCTGGCTGCGCTCAGGATTGGACAGCGCTCATCACGGGGGCTTCTGATTGGACAGGGCGTCCGTCAGTCTCTGCTTTCCCCAGCCTGACCCCAGCAAACCTTTTTTTTTGAGTGACAGTGGCAAGAAGGAGGCCAGAATGACAGGGTTTGAGTGCATCTTTATTTTCTTTCCATTTGGGGTCTGGGTATTGGATTAGGGTTAGGGTGACCAGAATTCTAAGTTCTGTTGGGTTTTGATGTTAGGAAATTGATGTCATTTCTCGACAGTTTCACCACCTGGGCCTCCTCCTATAATAAGACCACCCAGAGCGTCCTAGGGAGGCTGACTTGTCCTCTGTTCATCTGTGCAAAATTCTCCAAGCAGAACTGGCCTTTCACCCAGTAGGAACTGTCCAGTGCATCACGGCCATCACTGGTAGAGGCTCACTTGGAGGGGGGGACGGAAGGGGGGGCCTGGCAGGACCCTTAGAGGAGGTTCCCACCGAGTTGGCAGCCTGAGAGCTGATGTTCCTCCAGCTAAGTTGAATCTGTATCTGGAGCCCACATTGAGCTGGAGGCAGAGTAAGGACATCAGCACAGAAGAGACCCCCAGAGCGCAGACCTGGGTAAACCCCAGCTGCACCCGGGCTCCCTCTCCCTCTGGCCACTGGGGCTTGAGTTCAGAGGCCTCGACCTCTGAGCCCCTTCCCCAGCCCTAGCTTGAAGTTTAGAGACAGGGTCTCACTGAGTTGTTAGCACCTTGCTTTTGCTGAAGTTGTTAGACCTTGCTTTTGCTGAAGCTGGCTTTCAATTCGCCATCCTCCTGCCTCAGCCGCCCTAGACGCTGCAATGACAGGCGTGTGACACTTTTTTTTTCTTTTCTTTTCTTTTTTTTTGAGAGAAATACCTGCGGTGGCCACAGGATAACAGCCTTGCACAGATCAAGGCCACCCTGGGTGCTCTCCCTTGTTCCCACCATTCCCCTGGATCCCGGGCAATGGAATCCTGCCTCCTCCAAAAACCAGAGACCCCCTGCCCAGGTGTGCATCCTTATATCAGCTGAATACTCTGCACTTGACAAAAAAAAAAAAAGGAAAGAAAGAAAAGAAAGAAGACAGACCCTACCTGCTTGTCTTGATGCAAACAAGGCCAATGTGTTTCCAAAGAGAGCTCTGGTCTTGTCCATCCAATTCAGTGGTGCAAAAAGTCACATAATACAGAGAAGACTTCTCATTAAGGGGGGCTCCAGGGTCTGTCTATTAATGAAAAACAATTTGGGTTTGATTGGAAGTCCAGGAAAGCCAATTCCAGGTTTTCCTAATTTGGTAAATAACTCCATAGACTCCAATGCACCCTGCTCCTCTCTGCCATAATTAATCATGGAGGCCTGAAGGTTACCTGCCCTCTGGGACCCCAGCTCCTGCAGATATAAGCTGTGGGGGGGGTCCTTTGTTCTCCATGCATCACCCTGAACCTCCACCTTCCCTTCACACTCCAACATCTTTGGGGGAGCGATTTAGAAAATTCTGTAATGTACGTAAAGACATTTCCTCATCCGAGTGTGATGCTATCAATTTGGTCCTATGGTCCTGTTTAGTATGTTTTATGTCTTTTTATTTTGTTGGTTCTTCTTAGTTATACATGACCATAGAGTCCATTTTGGTAAAATTATCCAAGCATAAAATATACCTTATTCTCCTTAGGACCCCATTCATGTGGATGAGCATGATTGTTACTGTACTCTGGATAAATGCCATTTTGACTTGAGTGAAAGGGAATCTCAGTGCAGTTTTAACTTGCATTTTCCTAATTGCTAGATACATTGCCGTTTCAGTATTTATTTTTTAAAATATATTCTCTAGTTGTAGTTGGACCCAATGCCTTTAATCTATCTATTTATTTTTCTATGGTGCTGAGGATGGGACCCAGTACTTTGCATGTGCTACATGAGCACTCTATGGCTGAGCCCCAGTCCCAGCCCCCATTTTCAGTATTTTTAACTTTTGTTTCTCAGTAACAACAGACTAGGTCTTTGGGGAACCAGTTTTGCTGCTTTTGTGAATTGGGAACATTTCTCTTGAAGAAAGACTGAGAAGGTCAAGGCACATTCCCAGGATTCCAGGGATGAGCAGTACACAGTTGTCTTTCCCAGGATGAGGAGAAGATTATGTGGCTGAGAAGAGGGAAAGAGCTGGGAACACTTTTGGGCCAGAAACTCTTCTTCCCCCATGAGGAAAATTATTCTTGCTTTTAGTTTTCTTAACCCAAATGAGGGATTTTCCTAAGCTACCAGTGCCACTAGATATAATTCCCTGGATAAAGCTCAGATTTGTCTTGAGAGGCAAGGAAAAATGAATAACCAACCCAGTGCTTCCAATACCAACAAGCTAGACCTTGGGCTCCTTGGGTGCAAAACACTGGGGTTTACCCAATAATTAACAATCCAACAGCACCCGACACCCAACTAATGGTGGACGGAGAATTGGATCAGTGGGTGTGGGTATCTGTGGGTGGCCAGCTGCAGGAGCTTGCCTCTGGGTGCATTTCTTGCATCTGGGAAGTTTTTCAACACCAATGAGATAAACAAAGTGGTGAGAACACTGGTAAAACCCTCTGCAATATTCTAGCCAGGAAAATTCATGAGCACTTTAAAAGCATTTTAATGTTTACCCTCAGTCAAATGTGCCTCAATCCGAATGAAAACATTTGAAAAGAGCTGTCAACATGAAAAGTTTCTGAAATCTGCTGGTTTGTGGATCACTGCAAATCCATATTAGTCCATGGCTAAATACATAAGTAAAAATAGAAATCTAATAATGAACATTTTCTTAAAACTTCTCTCCTGAAAACACTGCCCTATTTGCTTTTATAACTAAATGATCATTTAATCATTCCTCTAGCAAAACTTGAGGTCCATAAAGAACTGTGGAACATGCCTGGTTGGGGCAGAAATGCTGGGATATCATGAAGAAAGTTACTCTGAATCTCAAAGGAAAAGAAGTCATAAATCACCACAATGCAGGAATGCCCACAAAAACTTGAAATTAAACAAGGGACTCTGGTTGTGGCTCAGTGACAGAGATCCTGCCTAGCTCGTGTGAGGCACTGGGTTCAATCCTAAGCACATTAAATAGAAATATGTAAAATAAAGGTATACTGTCCAACTAAAAACTATTTTTAAAAATAAACATCAGATTTTTTTTAAAAAAATAAAGCAACTCCCTGCAATGCAGCATTTCTTCTAGACCAGCTTCCTGGACACCCAAATACTAGCATGATATAAGAAAGCTTAGAAAAATGGGTGAGAAATTACAGAAGTCTTATCTGGCCCCATCTCTAGTCCAGCCCCACTTAAATGTCCCTCTCCAAATAGCAACACCTCAGACCACGTATTTGCTTTCTCTCCCTTTAGGACTTCCTCACATTTTTTCTCTTTCTTTCTTCTTCTGATGCTGGGGATTGAACCTGGGACCTGTGCATGCAGGGAAAGCACACAACGGACTTCACTGAATCCCCAGCTCCTCACTTTCTTTCCTGAATGTGGATCTGTTTTTTAAATGGGACTGTCCATGTGCCTGACAAATGAAGTTCTTTTCTGCCATGAAAATTAAGGAACCTACTTTCTCTGAGCTGATGTCTCTGTCTCTCCTTGGAATCCCTTCCCATCACATAACCTCTCACAGCCAGAGTCAGACTTGAGCTTTGGAATTGTGTGGGATTTTCATTGTTTGGGGTGTGATATCACATACATCACTGGAGGGAGGTAACCAGAAGCCATGCATTTGTTTAATTGGCAAAGGACAAGGTTTGGTAGCACATGTCTGTAAGGCCAGGCATTTAGGAGGCTGCTAACAGGGGATCTAAAGTCTGAGGCCACAGTTGGCCTGTTAGCAAGACCCTGCCTCAAAATAAAATATTCAAAGTTCTGACACTGGGTGAGTCTTCATGAAAAATGAAGGGTCAGAATTCCTGTTTCAACAGTCTCTCCTTAGGATGCTGTGTGTAGGTATGTGACTGTTACCTTCCAACAGGAACTAGAGTGGTTGCTGGTGTCCACCTGTATTAATAAATAGATAAAATGAAGAGAGTAAAGAAGTAAAGCAATAAAAAATCTGACATTGTTGCTAGTTGTGATCCCAGAGATACAAAGGTTATGTTGTGTTTCTTGAATCTTGTGTTCTTGCAAGAGTGAATTTTAGATAATACATAAAATGTAATCAAAGTAGAGCAAAGTTTATTGGCCCAGAAATCACTATCAAGGAAGGGAGAGGAAAACAGTGAGTCTTCTCTGACATTTCTAGGCCTCACACACCTTTGATCTTCAGGTTAATGGGAGATGCTGTGGGTGACTCCAGAATTATGCTCATGGACCAATTCCTACTCTTAACTGGCAGTAGGATGACATTGTGTTTGTAGGTTCCTACTCCACATGGTCTTGTCGAGAGACACCAAAGCAAAACCCGAGTGTGTGTTTGTGTGTGTGTGTGTGTGTGTGTGTGTGTGTGTGTGTGTGTGTTTGTCTTTCTGAATTTAGTATAGTAGAAATTTTATTATGGCAGCTGTTATGAAGACAAACAACAAGTGTTGGTGAGGATGTGGGGATAATGTACAGTCATACACTGCCGGTGGGACTGGTAATTGGTGCAGCCAATATGGAAAGCAGTAAGGAGATTCCTTGGAAATCTGAGAATGGAACCACCATTTTACCAGATATTCTGTGGATCCAACCTAGAGGCCCTTCAGTGGATGAATGGATAAAAAGTATGCATTATTTATACACAATGGAATTTTATTCCGCAATAAAAGAATAAAATCTTGTGTGTGTGGAAGATTATGGTCTTTTTCTCTTGGTTTCTGACTTTTAGTGAATAGAGTTTTCTGAGATTCTCACCAGAATCTTTGCCTTTGTCAAAGGGGGTATTGCAAATTACTTCTGTTTCTTGCTGTCTAACTTTTGTGGTTTTCCAATATGGGGTATGAGGTAGAAGTGGATTTTAAGTGAATATTTTTAATGTAGGAGTTCACTAATTACTATTAGAAGCAACAGATGAGCTCAGAACAGTAATAAAATTTAATATCATCAGTTATTTATGTGCATAACAAAGTAAGTAGCAAACATAAAATTGAAGACAGTTCTAATGACCATAATATCAAAAGCAAAATACTTGGGAGTTTTTCAAGAAATGTGAACACTTGCACATTTAACATGGCTTGTTTTTAGAAACTATACCATTATTCCTAAGCCACCTTCTTTTTTGTGGGGACCTTAACTCATAAAAAAAGGAAAGGAATTAAAAACTTTCCCCTTTGATCCTGAGGAGAGGACTTAGGTGTGTTTTACCAATGAGCTCTATCATCATCACATTCTTATTTTCTTTGAGATATGGTCTTGCTAGACTCAAAGTTGTGACCCTCAAGTTTTGGCTTCCAGGGCAGCTTGGGTTACATGCATGTGCCATCACAACCCTGGTAGAGATTAGTCTTTTTTGTTTTCTTTAGTTGTAGTGGACTCAGTAACTTATTTTATATATTTATTTTTATATGATGCTGAGGATTGAACCCAGTCTCTCACATGTGCTAGGCAAGTGCTCTAACCCTGAGCCCCAAAACCAGGGATTAAATTTTTGACTTTCATATTACAGGTTGCCTCAGGATAACATCTAGGTTTGCAAACGTGTATAATGTCCCCATTTTGTGAGTAGAAGGTAGAGGCCACAATGAGAGAACATAATCAAAAGAGACAAGAGGTCAAGGCTCTGAGAAAGGGGGACTAGGTATTTCAAATTCTGTGGCATCAAACTGAGGAAAACAATGTTAAGGTAGCTGGGTATGAAGAATAGGGTCCCTCACATTTAACTTTAGAATCAGGATCCCAGAAGATATATAAGAAAACAAACCATTTTCTGTTTACATTTTAAAAAGATTATCATGGGTAGGACTTGGTCAGAAGTCATCATTATCACACCCCACCCACACGCCCACACACATTACTTACTTTTTACTTTTTTTCCTCTTTAGCAGTCAAGTCAACATCCACACCTCAAGGTGCATCCTTGCATGAAGAGAAAGGACTGAGCCACAGTACCCTGGGGATCACAATGGGCACATCTTTGCCTAGCTTATGGCAGAAACTAGCAAAGGAATGGCAGAGTTCAGGAACATCTCTGTCTCCTTTCTCTCACAAACAAATATCTAGAGATTTCAATTATAAATTGATGGATAAAGTAAACTTGGGAGTATTGGGACAAATATTTGGAACACTGAAAATATAAATGTTCACCATCCTAATGTCTTATTTCTTTTTTATCTTTGTTTTTGTTTTTAATGCTGTGGATTGAGTCCAGGGGCACTCAACCTCTCAGCAACATTCCTGATCTTTTTTTGTAATTTAGTTAGAAACAGGGTTTCACTGGACCCAGGGTTGCCTTACCTGTGACAGAGATCCACCATCATTTTCTTTTTCAGTTTTAAGACAGAATGTTACCAAACTACTAAGGCTGGCCTTCAAGTTTTGGCAACACTGTCATATACATCATCCTTATTTTAAAGTTGAGTAATAAGTGAGGTGTGGAGGTACATTTCTTTTGTTATGCTAGAGACTCGATAGGCTGAGGGAGGAGAATCATGATCTTGGAGCCAGCTTTACATCTTGGTGACACCCACTGCACCTTAAAAGACTTTGTCTCAAAATAATTGTAAAAAAACTGAAAAGGTTATATATGTATGTTGATACATTTATGTGTAAACACAGTGATTAATCTCTCTTTCACTATTATCTGTAATATACCATAGGTTCTTCTTTCTGAGTTACTCTTTGAAAATTTAGGTTGTGGATATTACTGCAGTAAACTTGGGAGGGTAGATATTCCTTAAGATGGATTTTATTTCCTACAGTTGTTGAAGTGGTTAATGTCAGATGTCCATTTGAGTGGATTGAGATACCCAGAGAATTGGTGTGGAAGATCTCTCCAGGTGTCTGTGAGTGTGCTTCCAGAAGGCTAAGTCAGAAAGCCTGGGGAATACCTGTAATGAACAAATATATTGGTGTTCAATAGGTTTGATTTTAAAAAAGCAAGAGAAGCAGTCACTCACTTATGCTTCAAGCTTCTTGAAGTCCCCTTTGGAGACTTGCACCATTGGCTCTACCTGGGTCTTTTTAAAATTTTTTGTTTGTTTAAATTAGTTATCCATGACAGTAGAATGCATTTATATCCTTCGATATATCATACATAGATGGGATATAATTTCTCATTTTTCTGAGTATACATATTGTAGAATCACATAGGTCATACAGTCACATACATACATAAAGCAATCATGTCTGTTTAATTCTCTTTCTTATCCCCACATCCCCTGCCTTCCCCTCCTTTCACTTTCCTCTACCTAATGTAAGTTAATGCAATCTTTTTTTATTTTGCATTACAATTTTTAATACACATATATACCACAATTTTTGTATCTTTTTTT
This sequence comes from Ictidomys tridecemlineatus, assembly GCF_052094955.1. Classification (NCBI taxonomy): domain Eukaryota; kingdom Metazoa; phylum Chordata; class Mammalia; order Rodentia; family Sciuridae; genus Ictidomys; species Ictidomys tridecemlineatus. The sequence continues at coordinate 167,560 of NW_027525471.1, read as the reverse complement.
ATGCAATGCATGTTGACACACAATTCAAGTCTTCATACATGTATTTTTAATGTATGACACATTCTACCAACCTTGCTAATTCCTGTCCCCCTCTCTTTTCCTCTCACCCCTCTGCAATATCTAGAATTCATCTATTCCTCCTATGCTCCCCCTGCATACTCCACTGTAAGTCAGACCTCTTATGTCAGGGAAATATTCAGCATTTCTTTTCAGAGGGTGGTCATTGGTAGCTTCACTTATCATTATCTTCTCCAACTCCATCCATTTACATGCAAATGCCATGATTTTATCCTTTTATTGCTGTGTAAAATTCCATTGTGTATATATGTCACATTTTTTTTATCTATTCATCCACTGAAGGGCATCTGTGTTGGCTCCAAAGTTTAGCTATTGTGAGTTGTGGTGCCATAAACATTGATCTGGCTGTGTCCCTGTAGTATGTTGTTTTTAAACCTTTGTGCTTAGACTGAGGAGAGGTATAGGTGGGTCAAATGGAGGTTCTATTTCCATATTTCCAAGAAATCTCCAAACTACTTTCCAAATTGGCTGCACCAATTTGCAGTCACACCAGAAGTGTATGAGTGTACCTTGTCCCCACATCCTTGTCAACACTTATTGTTGTTTGTCTTCATAATAGCTGCCATTCTGACTGGAGTGAGATGATATCTTAGAATATTTTTGATTTGCATTTCTCTGATTCCTAGAGATGTGCAGCATTTTTTTCATATATTTATTGATTGTATATCCTCTCCTGAGAAGTAACTGTTCAGGTCCTTAGCCCACTTGTTGATCAGGTTATTAGTTTTTTTATATACCAGGATTATTCAAGTTCTCTGCCCTGGACCACAGCGGTTTCATTTGCTTCCTCATATTGTGAAGCTTCCAGCTTCTTGGACTGAGGTGTTACCAGTTTCCCAGTGTTGCCATCCTGCAGGCAAAAATTTGGTGACTATTACTTCCATGATTATTTGAGTAAATAAAATAAGCTGTCTTCTGTATACATATGTACATTTTTATGTATTCTATTTTTCTGAAGAATCCTAAAAATACAGGCATATTCTCAATGTCTGGGTCATATTGCATCTCTAGTTATAATTTTTTGAAAAAACCCTTACAGGTTTTTAAATGTCTATTCAAATTTATTTTCCTGGCAAGGATGTCCAAGTGTCTTTTTTTCTGCATATCCTCTGAAGTATGTGCAACATTTTCAGGATGGAGCCCACAAGCATGTGGTTATATCTCATTGTGATATAACCTGAAAAAATAAAAATTCCAGAAGAAAATGAGAATTTTTTTTGCCATTGGTGTTGTCATTGGTTTTAGATAGAATATGCAGAGACTGTACAAGGAAAAACAGCTGAGACTATATAAAGCTAAAAATGCTTCTATACAGCAAAGGAATAAATCAATGAAATGTAAAGTAGACTGGGTTAAAGAAAACTGATTCTAGCCCCATGTCTGAAAAAGCTCAACATCCAAAATATAAGAAACTTACACAACTCACCAAAATTTAATATAAACCTCTCATAACCTAATTTAAATATGGTAAAATACTTAGATTCTGCCCTAAAAATTAAACAAGTATGTAAAGACTTATGAAAGTTACTCAAGATCACGTATTAGCCTACATAAAATGATAATTTAGCTTTTCTGCTTTATTTGTCTCACAGGAGTATGGGTGCACACTCTCCATCCTTCACGGGGCATCTTGAGATTAGTTAGCAAAATGCCAGGTTCTCAGTTTCCCACATTATGCTTCCTCATTATTCCATCTTAATTGCCAAGAAAATCTCGATTCTGGAAAAAAACAAAATATAGATAAATTGCTAGATAATCATCAACTTTGAAAATTACTTCAGAAAACAATAAATACATTAGTAGACCCAGATGTGATGAAATATAATATAGACCTATAAATCAACATTTAACTTTACAACTTCTCAAAAAATACTTGTAGTTATGCTGATATGGGAGCACATGCCACTAGTCTTCACTACCTCGAGGCCACAGCAAGAGGAGGATTTAGGCTAAGGAATTTGAGGCCAACCTGGCAAAAACCCAGCTCTAAAAATTGACCCACTAAAAAACCAAACAGTAATAACATTTTTAAAAGGTGCCTTCACAGGTGATTTCTATGAAACATGTAATAAGCAATCACTAACAATAATTCATGATCACGTCTAAATGTAGATGAAGAAAACTGACTAATTCTTTAAGACCAGAAATACCAAATAACACAGCATAAGAATAGACGTTGCAGATATTCAAAACCCCTAGCAAACTAAGAACAACAACAAAAAGTATTATTGGACTTCATGACCAAGAGGGACATTGCCATATGGGAAGTTTCCAAAAATCATTTTGATAGAGGAAAGCTTTTGGCAAATCACTTACCAAATTACTGTAAAACCTATGGCCAATTACGACCAGGGGAAATTCTTTTTAAATACACTTAAGGGCAGCTATGAAATGTTTTCATGCTTAATGTTGTGAACTGAAGTATTTATCAATTTATTTTTAGAAATAGAAAAAAATGTATGCTTTTCTAACTTCTAAATATTGTTTGAGAATATTAAATGGATTTTATACATCAAAAATCAAATAGCATATGCAGATGATACTATTATTTCTATAATGTTTCTAAGCAATATCCATGAACTAATGAAACATAAGAATTAGTTCAATAATGTCATAGGTAAAATGGTCAACATTAAATCATTTAAATTATATACACTAGCAATGAGCAGTGTTAAAATCGAGGCACAATTCATTCACAAATGTAGAGAAAATAATCTGAATGAAAATATTATCAAAATAACTGTTCACTGCAAAGTAAAAAGTAAAGGTGAAAGTAAAATGCAAAAAAGATTATGGAAACAAAATGGGAAAACTGTTAATATTCAATGATTAAAAGTTTGATTTGGGGTTTTAAGGGTCGATAGGCTTCCTCCAGACTAGTGCGTGAGGTGGGGCCAGGCTTCCTCTTCTGGTCTGGCCTGGCGCAGTGCCGGGTTTCCTCCTCTGATCTGATATGTATTCTATATATATATAATTGAGTTATTGAGCTCTATAGTTTCTTTATTCAACTTTTGTTTGGAAGATCTATCCAGTAGTGAGAGAGGTGTGTAAAAGTCACCCCAGATCACGTTGTGATCAATTGGACTCTTGAACTTGAGAAGATTTTGTTTGAACATAGGTGTGCCATTGTTTGGGGCATATATATTTATGATTGTTGTGTCTTGTTGGTGTATGGTTCCCTTGAGCAGTATGAGATGTTCTTCTTTATCTATTTTGATTAACTTTGGCTTAAAGTCTACTTTATTTAATATAAGTATGGAGACCCCTGCTTGCTTTCAAGGTTCATTTGAGGGGTATGATTTTTCCCAATCTTTCGCCTTCAGTCTGTCTTTTCCTGAGTCTCCTGGAGTCAGAATATTGTTGATTTTTTTAAAATCCAGGCTACTAGCCTATGTCGTTTGAGTGGTGTGTTTAAGCCATTAATATTTAAGGTTATTATAGAGTCATGGTTTGTATTTCCAGTCATCATTGTTTATTTTTGCTACTTAACTTGAAGTGTTAATTATTGTTTAATTTGTAATGTGTATCTACATATTGATACAAGTTAAAAATTAATTTAATTTTAATTGAACATGTGTAGTGATCAAATAAGTGCAATTTCTACCTTCTAAAAAATCATTTTGATGTTTGAAACCTGTGAAGTCTTCTTAGAATGTTCAGAGTCTAATAATTACTTATACAATTCAAATTATGGGCTATAAAACCCTCTTAACTGCTTTTTGGCACTCCTTGCCAACTGTCTCTTGAAACAGATGTAAAAAGCTTTTCTCTTTTGTGGTTCTTTGTGGTTCTTTTTAAGCTTCAACATATGAGTGCAAACATACAGGATTTGTGAAATATGAAAAATCCACTAGAAAAAGAAAGTCTCCCATGGTAAATCCAGAAAAAAAGAATATACATTTAAAAATTGTAGACTATAATCCCAGTGCCTTGTGAGGCTAAGACAGGAAGATGATGAGTTCAAATCCAGCGACAGCAAGGCCCTGAGTAACATGGTGAGATGCTGTCTCTAAATAAAATATAAAATAGGAGTGAGGATGTGGATCACTGATTGAGTGCCCCTGAGTTTAATCCCTGGTACCCCCCAAATATTTTAAATAACTAGGCCTTAGTTATTTTTGAAAGATCTATATATAAATGGCATATGCCAATTCTTATGAATTTATTTTATGTAAGTCAAATATTACATGAATATTTTTATAGTATAAGCTTAAATTGATCTATATTATCATGTAAAAAATAACTTAAAAATTGTTTTAGGTGAAGCTGAATGCCTGCAATCCCGTTGGCTCAGGAGTCAGAGGATTGCAAAGCCAAAGTTCAGTAACTTAGCAATATTTTTCCCCAATGTAAAAAAATGGCTGTTGATATAGTTTAATGACTAAGTGCCCTGGGTTAAATCTGGGGTACAAAGAAAAGGAGGAGGGTTTTAGAATCGCTGTGTCTCAACAACAAAAACAAATGTGAAATTTAAAACCAAAAACTGCATTCTATCACTTTTCTGTGACACACAGACTCTGCTTTAATTCATTTTAAACATTTGAATCTTACACAATCCAAGTTTTCTAACACTCAATAAATGACATGTTTTAATCAAGTGGGTCTCCAGGCCATTGGATCAATTTAAGGTCAGTGTAGCTGAGAAATCTGCAGACATACAAACTGGAGTGTGCAGGTGCCATGAATTTGCAGTAATTGTCAAGAACTCATGGATGGATTGTTCATTGCCTTGAAACTGTTGGAAAATTGTTTTCTCATGGAAAATTTATATATCAGTATTGGAAAAAACTTAGACCCTTTCCTGATACTATGCTTCAAAGAAAGGGACACAATTTCATGCAATAATGAGAATAACTAATCTTCATACAGGTAGTGGCCAGGAGAAAGCACAGTCTGGTCATTCTGCTAGCTCCAGTTTTGAACCACAATCACCACTAAATGATGTGCATCAAGTATGATTAAAATTGTATAAATGTACCATGGTACTGTTGTGAAGAAATATCTATAGTAATGTCCCTGCTGAGGTTCCATTGTTGTTAGGAATCATGCTGGGGAATGAGAATAATTTACAGATGACTGAAATCCTGAGCTAAGTACCTTCCAAGCTGTGCACATTATGCCTGGCACAACATAGTCCAGGAGATCATGAGACATAATACAAGCTCTCTGACATCAAGGAGGTAATCTGAGAAGCACCCCTCAAACAAGGGAGTAATACTTCAAGCTTGGTCCATGGATACCCTATTGTACTGGGCACTCATGTCCTTTATGCACTAGAGAAATCAAGCTGCACCCTAGAGTGGGCATTCTGTGTGGAAGAATATGTAAATCACAGGGAATCTAACACAGATTTTTGAAATAGGTTACATTTGAAGAACTCACATATGGTAAGAAGGAAAGGCCAAGTGAGGAGATGAGAAAAAACAGATCACACATGAAAAAGAAATTTAAAAAAAAATCACAAGTTTTGTTTGTTAGAGCTGATAGTAAAGACTCCCTCTAGTATCTGGATTCAGGAAGGAGTCATGTTAGATATGGTGCTATCACTAAAGTCAGGGGAGGCTGTGTGACACATGCACCATCATCTGTGTTGCCACCATCTAGTAAGGACTGCTCAGGCAGTGGACACAAGCTGGTTGTCAGGACAGAAGTAGAGAGAATTACAGGAGAAGGATACCCCACTGCAAGTCAGGGTTATTTGGACCCTCTTGGTGGGCACATTCCAGGGTGAAAGTGAGAGGAAGAAGCATCTCTTCTCCCATATGCAGTGTGAGCCCCATGCTGTTCATAAAGGGTGAAAAAATAGGATCTGTCACCCCTAACAACACATGTGCACACTTACACCTTTGGGTCGTCCTCATCACCAAGTTCAGCTTCACCACTACTGCCAACCCTCCCCATGTCCTCTTTGTATAAACTAACAGATAAAAGGGAGATGGAGAATTGAGACTGGTCTTGCTTCAAGCAAGTGGACTGATGTCAGCCTCGACAGAAACCTCTTACTTGTGCCCCTTTGTGTGCTGGGAATCTATAAATAGCACTAGGAAGAAATGACTGACACCTCAGAGAGGGCGACACCATCACCCAGCACCTCTGCTGCAAAACACACCCTCCAGTAACACAACGAGCAAACCCTGGGCAAGACTTGACTAAATGGCAGCTCTTTGTGAGAAGTACATATGAGAACCATGGCTTGCTTTTATAAATTGTCAGGGTTTTAAAATACAGCTCAGGGTTAACACTTACATCTATAGTATTTATATTACTATCATTTTAAATTAGTCCTGAGAGAAGCAACTAGAAGATAAATAGTTCTTTAAAGTAAAGAAAGAAGAGGCCCCAGAGGTCCTGCTCTGTGGGGACAAGTGCATGGAGTACTGCATACAGGGCATAGGTTAAGGGCGTCTGCATGGCAGGCCACCCCTATGCTAGGCATGTGAGTGGCAAATTGCTTACCCCATCAGCATAACTCTGGGCATGAGGCCATGTGTTGCAGTCCCACTCTTTGATTTTTCACTGCAAGGACAGTTAGCAGACATTACATTGGTGGCTGTCTATATTTTGATTAGGCTCTGCCTGAGTACATATACATGGTAACTGCACAATAAAATCAGGCCTGCTTCCTGCTTGGTCTCTGGAGGTCTTGATTAGAGACTCTACAGCCACACTCTCCTCTACTCTGTTCTGTGGACCTCCTCAGGGATGAGAGAGCCCAAGCACTTCTCTGCAGAACCCAAACACTCGTTACTTAAAAATCCACATGATCCTGCAGGAGGGTCCATTTTCCCTGACTGATATTGCGATGGAAGAGTCAAGTTCTGCTTTCAGCTTTCCTGCTTTATCTTGTTCTGTGTGTCTTGGGGTCACATTTATCTGTGTATGCTAATGACATGAAAAATTGAATTTTGGAAAAAAAATCTGAAAGTGACCAGGGCAGGATAGATTTCAAGTGTCCTGAATGTTCCTCTAAGCAAAATTAAATTTACACATTTCCATTATTAGATATTGCAAAATGTTTTTAGTGATTGAAACAGAATGGACTAATACATAAAAATATTTTTCCAAATTCTTGTGAATTATATTCACAAGCCTATAATTTGCCACCATGAATTGCATCTTACCAGCACATTTATTAAAACTTATTAATTCCCTGGTATTAAGTATACAAATTAGTAGTGTTTAAAATCTCTACATGACATACCATATGTAAGTTATGTCCCATTAAGTTATTAAATTGAAAAATGAAGAATTAAAGCTGACATTCCCTATAAGAAAAATTGACTAATTTTAGCAGGATCTCAAAAAAGCAAACATCTTTAGAAGACAATATCCTCATTACACCACACAGAACATGGTCCTCTGGGATCCAACAGTTCTAATAAGCCCAGAGGACCATGTTCTATATGGTGCAATGAGGATATTGTCTTCTGAAGATGTTTGCTTCTTTGAAAAGCAAAAAAGCTACTGGAAAAGCTCACTAGTAGACTTAATTTCCTCCTCCAATGCCTTTTTCAGAATCCACACTAACTCTGCATCTGAGGACACAGAGGTACTTTACCACCTGAAAAAGCTGAGCAGAGCACAAACACTTGTAAGTTTTATGGGAAGGATGTGTTTAAGTCGTGTCTCTTCAGATTTGTAATTTTAGTCTGTAGAAAGGCAAAAAATTCCCACTGGAGAACACAGAACTTTGGCCGCCCCAGTGGGACATGTCATCTCTCTCAATTTTATTGTCTTCTCTGATGGATAACAGCAATCCAAGAGATCTTGGCTTCAAACTTCTAAAGTTTCCTGGACACATCTGGAAAAGGATCTTGATTGAGAACATTTTCTCATGTTTATAAGGAAACTTAAATTACTCTAATTCTGGTCCTAAAATCAAATTAGTCGAAACCTGTCCCACAACTTATAATGCATCTACTTTTATGTGAGAAACTCCTGGTACCCCCATAATTTCCCTGAAGCCCGGAAGTGTGTGATGGCCCTCTCTTTCCTAGTTGCACATGGAGTACACCTTCTTGGGGTAGTGATGGTTTGGTATGTCATCCTTTCCAAAATGATAGTCCTGTGGCTCAAGTTCTAAGTGAAATGTTAAAATTAAAAAAAGAAGGGGAAGAGCTATAGGTCACATGTTGTAGAAATCACAGGCAGATGGAATCTAGTCAGAGTCGAGGCATAGTCTGAGCTGGAGTCCATTCTAAGAAACCTACAGGATCAACTCCACCTTCTCTGAGGGAAACCATGTAAAAAGCAGGCTCAGTCTCCTGGGTACTTTATAAAAATATACATAAAAGCATTAAAGCACTATGTTAAAAAGAATCCCCATTATCTGGATTCAAAAGAAAGGACAGTCATTTCAAGCAGACCCACTTATGTTCCAGTTGTAGAAATTAGAAGATAGTTTTTGAACACTGCCATTATCAACATGTGAAGGATTAGTACAGGCATGATAATGAATGAAACATTTGTTTTTTTTTAGAGGTAGCTGGAAACTTTGACTAAATGGAAATATATAAAATGAAAACTCATATCCACAGACAGAAATTCCACATGGATGAAATGAGGGAGGTTGGAAAACTGAAGAAGAAAGTCACAATAATTGCCAAAGCACAAGACCTCCAAAGCTGCATGAGAGGAAAACATAAAACAGGAAAAGAGTGCAAGTCATTGAACAAGTATTTCAGTATATGAACACTTAGGAAAGACACATCAAGAGGGGAGGAAAAGTGTCCCCTCCTACAGCCCCCATCCTGGACCAGCCGCATGAAAGTTTTGTGCCTTTGGTGAATTGAGCTCTACCTTACTCCCTGGCATAACCCATTAATCACCAATGTGCCACCTGGAATACTGTCCCTCATACACACTCACTTCCTTGGAGGCTTCGGAATGAGCCATGGCAGAAGGTTGGCCAGAACTCCCAACTTTGTGGAGCCAAGAAGAGCTCATTGGAGAGGTGCAGATTTACAGACCACACCTTTGTTGTAATGTGGACATGCTGTTTAATTAGGTGTTTTGAGTCCATATTCTTTGTAGCCATGATTTTTCATAGAGGAAAATAATTTAATCGCTAATTGTGAGGATTAGGACACAATATACTGAACAAGTGGGTTCCAACCAGTTGAAGAAGGTTCTCTGGGGAGCTGGGCATGGTGGTATTTGCCTGTAATCTCAGAAGCTTGGAAGGCTGAGGAAAAAGGGTCATGAGTTCAGAGCCAGCCTCAGTGAAAAAAATTCACTAAGCAAATCAGTGAGATCCTGTCTCTACATAAAATAGGGATACGGATGTGGCTCAGGGGTTGAGTTCCCCTGAGTTCAATCTTTGTCATCGTACCCCCCAAAAAAAGAATGTCTGGGGAGTGAGTCTCAGGCTTTAGATTTATAAGAGCTTTTATGGAGGTTCTAAAGTGTGGAACTAGTACAGAATACGTGTTATGGGCCACACTCTGGGTTAAATGTGCATGCATTTGAGTGCAGGCTTTTATATATATATTATCAATTTAATGTGGATCTACTGATGGAATATTTCCTGCACAAGACATGTATGTGCTTTATTTAAAGTCTGAAAGAGTAGACATATATTTTAAATAAGCTAAAGCTAAATATTGAAAAATAATAGTCATCAGAAAATCATGTATGTGAAGCTAGATCATTTCATGTCTCTTTAGAACATGTAGATCTATAAGGCAAGATAGTAAGAGAAACAATAAAACTGAAATATTCATGAACTTGAGATACCATTTAAAAATCTGAGGTGAATGTTGGTCCACAATCTGACTTTCATAACAAGACACCTATAGCACAAAAATTAAAAATCAAGAATAAATAAAGGGGATAGATTCAAACTAAAAAGCTGCTTCTCAGCAAAAGAAACAATAATGTGAAGAAAGAACCTACAGATTTTATAAAAATCTTTACCACACGTAATTCAGAAAAAGCATTAATGTCTAGGGTATATAAAGAACTCAAAATTAACACAAACAACAACAACAAAAACCAATTAACAAATGGACTCAGTAACTGAACAGACAACGTGACAGAAGAAATATAAGCCATTAACAAATATATGAAAAAACATTCCACCTATCTATCAATTAGGAAAATGTAAATCAAAATTACTTTAAGATTTTATCTCACTTCAGTCAGAATGGCAATCATTGATAATACAGGCAACAATAAATGTTGGTGAGGTTATGGGAAAAAAGGAACACTCACATATTGCTCATGAGATTGACTCCAAATTGGTGCAACCACGATAGAAAGTAGTATGGAGACAACTTGAAAAAACGGAATGGAACCATCATTTGACCCAGCTATCCCTCTCTTTGGACTATACCCAATGGACTTAAAAGCAGCATACTAGAGGGAAACAGCTGCACCAATGTTTACAGCAGCACAATTCACAATAGATAAACCATAGAACCAACCTATGTTTTTTTCAACAGATGAATGGATAAATAAAGTGTGATATATATTATATTTATATATATATATAATTCCCCCCACCAATGGAATATTACTTAGCTTTAGAGATGAATGAAACTATGCCATTTGGTGGTAAAAGGATAGAGTTAGAGAATATAATGCTAAGTGAAATAAGCCCCACTCCCACCCCCTTACACACACAGAAACACAAAGGCCAAATGTTCTCTCCAATAAGTGTATGCTCATTCACAATGGGGGTGGGAAAAAATAGTTATTTAGATTAACTAGAGATGATTGAAGGGAGGGGAGGGAATATGGGGATAGAAATGAGGGTAGAATGAAACAGATATTACATATAATACATAATATATATAGATGCTAAAACACTCAACAAGGGTGGGGGGAGAACAGAAATTCAGTGTATTAGACAAAGTTGGATTGAAGGGAAGAAAAGGGATATAGGGATACAAATGACAGTAGAATGAATCAGACACAACTTTTCAATGTTTATATATAAATACACCACCAGAGAATGTCCACACCACGTACACCTTAAGAATGGAATGCTAACTAAAATGAGTTTTACTCCATGTATAATATGTCAAAATTTGCTCTACTATCATAAATACCTAAAAAGCGTAAGAAATTTTAAAAATGACAAAGGAAATTTTGTATACCGAGAAGGTTTGTGAGTTAAAAACTCTTCAATGAATGGTAATGTCATTAAGGTTAAATAAAAGTATAAAAGACTACCTTGAGTCCCTGCAAAACAACAATGGTAAATAGAGTTGCCCAAGTCAGTCTGCGCAACTAGGTATAATCACATAATTTTTGGTTTACAATTCTTTTCTATTTGTTTTACCAAGCAACAAAGAACAATACTTACAAGTTGAGCAGAGAGGAAACGTTACATAGCAGTTTTATGAATACTATGAATAGTGCTGTGGGCACTCAAAGAAAGCATTCTCAACTTCCTCCCCCATGCAATAAAAAATTATGCAGTTGAAAGATACATTACTTACTGATTAGATAACACATACATGTGTTTGTGACATTAAGTATGTGGGCAGCTGCTCAACTTGGCAGGTGAGATCCAATAGATAATAAGGAAGACACTCTCTTCACACAAGACAGTGTTTCCTTGAGTAATACTATGAAAACAAGAGAAAGCAAAATGAAAGACATAGGCTTCTGTATTGCCAGACTAGGAAAAGAAACCACTGAACCTATGTACTGGGGAGTTTCAAAGAGCTTCTCAGGGACCTGAACGGGAAGTGCTGGACAGAGCATCCTCTCCACAGGTGAGAGTTTGAAGTCTTGTTCTAAATTGTATTGAAAGTGAGGCTGAATAAATACCATTTAGAACAAAGAAAACTTCATTCTAAAATCTTGCATGACCTGGTGATCTGCTGAAGGACACCAAGTCCTCCCAAGAACAGGTCAGATCCTAGAGGAAGGAGTGATAGCCTTGAGATGACTAAATAAATTGGGATTCCAATGAGTGATCCACCCAGCCAGTTACATTGAGAAATCAGCATTCTTTATCTGTTTCATCAAGGATTGCAGACATCATTAAATCAAGAAAAGGGAAAATCTTTAGTATTTTCCTTAGAACTCTAGGACTGAAACTTTGCTCCTGGCCTTATAAATAGTTTAAACTCTCATATGTAAAATGAAGCCAGTTTTCTGCATAAAATAATGTGAAGATAAGCATGAAAACTAGAGATTTACCCTTTGGAATAAAGAATGGTGTGAAAATTATTCTCCTAGAACTTATCATTATATTTCAATATTTATTTTCCCAAATAAATTTAAATGAAATGTTCATGGGTGGTGTTTTGTTGACCCAAAAGGCTCACATATGAAGAGAATATTGTGTTTTTACTTATTGAACAGGACTTGTAGATGAGAGTCTAGAGGTTTATTTCAATCAAAATTGTGTTTCTCTCTCTGTGGTGTCATGGGCTCTTGGAGCTACAAGATCTGAGGAGGGACATGGTTAGTTTATAGTATCTTATAGTTACTGGATTGCAGAAGGTTCTCGGAGAACATGACACATGCTATCTATTGTATAATCCAATAAGTATAACAAACATTATATTGTAAATTATTAAGTAGAAACAAAGGGTCTACAAAATCAAAATATATAATGAAATAAAAAATATGGGGGCATAAATGATCCTACAGTATGTCTTTCTTTTTACACTCATTATTTTACATGTTTCTAGTTACACATTTTTACTGGATAAGCAAAACTAAAAAAGTGGTCCCAAATTATGATGATTTTCCTACACTAGATGTGAGTATAGTCACCTCAGTGATGAACCTCATAGAATTCATGATGAACTGCATGGTTTCTTCAGTCAAAGAGTCAGGATGGGCCTATGGACCATATGAATTCCCCAGGAAACATTAAGACTATTTCCCCCTTCAGCAACCCTCCTTTATTGCCTGAATATGCACCTTGGCTTCTAGTCTCTTGGGTCTTTCTCCTCTCCCTGATTGGGAGCTTGTATAACTCTCCGGAGGTGTAGATCCCTTAGGGAGTACTGCTAGTCTATAAGGTGAAATGTTAAACTCATAATTCAAACTAGGGATATCTGGGCATTATTTTAGTATCCCTAGGTCTTTCGTATAACTTTCTTAATTTTCCCATAATTACAAACAAGAGAGTATATAATTTACATAAATAATATTCTTTAAATAATACTTGATTAATCATATGAAATAATTAATGGAGACGTTATAGCATTTTTTACCCAATAGAATGTTTTATTATTGCATCGATCCATTAGCAAAGTGAATAGTGGGAGATGTGTGACCTAATAACATCATTAAATGCATGACAAGGTTAACATTAAGAAATTGACACTTTATTTATTAACAAATTGCATCTGTAATGAAATATAAGTAAAAACGCTCTGTAAAACTGGCATGGTGGAACATGCTGTGACCCTAGGGATGTGACAACCTTTGCAAGTTCAAAGTCAGGCTCCATAACTTAGTGAGGCCCTATACAACTTAGCAAAATCTATCTCTAAATAAAAATGAAAAAAAAATTGAGGATGTGGTTTTCTGAGTAAGTGCCCCTAAGTTTAAGAGGCTCTTAAAAATTTAAATTTTAAATTTCATATAAATCTTAAGAGACTTCTGAAATAATCAACTCTGAGTATTATAATTTCTCCAGTTGTGAAAAATGAGACTCTTCAGTAATTGTTGATATATACTAAAATTTTATCCTTTTAGGGATGCACAATTCTATACTTATATTTCCTTATTTCTACAATATCTGCTAAAGATGTCAAGAAAATTTTCAGCAAATGCCAAAAGCAATTACCCATTTTCTACATTTAAATGATTTTTTTTCACCTAGGTCTCAAATACTTCAAGGGATGGGCTATAGATAAGAAACTTACTACCATCTTTATATTTGTCAAGGTGTTTTTGTAAATATGTTGCTGTTATCTAAGGTACACACTTTGGACAAATGTTACTCCACATTTGCTACAGATATTAGGTCAGAAATAAAAAATGTCTGAAATTTGAATAGAGTCTTGGACACATTCTTTGGGTTTATATATGCTATAAATCCTGCAGTGTTGTAAAAATATTTGATCAGTGGCCAAAAAGCTTTGCAAAAATTTTTCTGCATGTTCTCTCACTTGTATGAATTCTGAGGTGCTGAGTAGGGTGTGAACAACTATTGGAGACTCTGTCACCTATTTTACATTTATATAATTTCTCTGCTATCATATCACTGGTGTGAAATAGTGTTGAACTACTGTGAAATAAAGGTTGATTCATCCTGAAAGACACTGATGCAATGTTTTCTTTGTAAAACGTCTCTCCAGTATAAAATCTATAATGTTTAGTAAGATGTGATCTTCAATATTAAAAGCTTTGCCATTTTTCACATTTATAGGACTTCTCTCTAGTATGGGTTCTCTGGTGTCGAGTAAGTGATGATTGTAGACTAAAATCTTTGCCACATTCTCCACATTTGTAGGGCTTCTCTCCAGTGTGGATTCGCTGGTACTGAGTAAGTGATGATTTTTGACTGAAACTCTTGCCACACAATTTGCATTTGTAAGGCTTTTCTCCAGTATGAATCCTGTTATGGCAGTAGAGATGTGAGTTTGTATTATAACTTTTGCCACACACTTGTAGGGCTTCTCTCCAGTATGAATCCTGTTGTGACAATCAAGATTTGAGTTTGTATTAAAACATTTGCCACACACTTTACATTTGTAGGGCTTCTCTCCAGTATGAATCCTGTTGTGGCAATGAAGATTCAAGTTTATATTAAAACTCTTGCCACACACTTTACATTTGTAGGGCTTCTCTCCAGTGTGGATTCGCTGGTGCTGAGTAACTGATGATTTTTTACTGAAAGTCTTGCCACACACTGTACATTTGTAGGACTTCTCTCCAGTATGAATCCGGTTGTGGCAATCAAGATTAGAGTTTACATTAAAACTTTTCTCACAATCTTTACATTTGTAGGTATTCTCTACCGTATGAATTTTCTGGTAATTTTTAAGGCTTGGTTTTTGACTGAAACCTTTGCAAAATTTTTTACATATGTAGGGCATTTCTCCAGGGTGTGTCCACTGGTGACAAATAAGATTAAAGCTTTTATTAGAATTTTGTCACATTATTTGCATTTGCATGGCATATCTCCTGTATGAACACTGTGATGTTGAGTCAGGTTTTTGCGTGCATTGCATTCTTCACATTGGTAGGTGTTCTCTGCAGAATAAATTTTTTGGTGTTGAGTAAGGATTGAAAAACTTTTTAAGGCATTCCCACACTTTTTACATTTACAGGTCTCTCCTTCAGTCTAAATCCTCTGATACTTAACAAGTTGTAACTTTTCACTAACAGTTTTTTCACATTTTTTAAATTTGTAGAATTTATCACTGTCATAGTATCTGCTGTGTTTAAAAAGTATATCAAAGTATTTGCTTGCTCAATATCTTCTATACTTATAGGGTTCTCTTTCTCTATCAATTTTCTTGTATTAAGCAAGCTCTGCACTTTGGTTAAGAGCCCTTTCACATATCTTACACTTGCAGGTTTTGTCTTGGCTATGAATATTTTAATGAATAATAGTTTTTGATCACTAAAGCAAGACTTTCCTACATTTTTTCATTTTGGTAAATTTCCTTTAGACAAGGACTAGGATTTCTCCATATTCATAGTTTTATCACCAATGTAAATATACTGGTCATTACTCAAGGTAGAGACATGGCTTATTTTATTACTTATAGCATTATCTATATAGTGCACTTTCCAGAAATCTGTATCAGAATTGTCATTGAGCAATAGTGAGGAAGTAGAAACTTTTCTACAATTCTTAATATTATCCATCTGGGCACAAGGAGAAATTAATCTTTTGTTTCAGAAAAAAATGGACATTTTATAAAGAAACTCCCAAAAAGATCACTTTTAGAAATATCTTTTCTGTTCAAATGTTTGACTGGAATTTTAAATCAGTGCTAGTTTTATAATTGGCCAAGTTAAAAACTGATGCATGGACCAGATTTTAAATTTTCCACATTTTCCTTTCAGTTCAAAAATGGCTGTGGATTTATTCTTAAAGCCACATAAAACTCCTCAAAATAGTTGGAATACATTGAATTTTTGTTTCAGATATTAATTTTCTCTGGTATCTTTTGAGCATAAAATTTTTATCATTAATAGGGACTACTGATTGATTTTGTCTATTATAATACAATTTTTGAACTTTACTCTCACCTATATTTTCCCATTGTTTTCTAGGTTGTAAATAGTCAAAGTCACGCTTTCTATATCTTTCATCTCTCTCTCTTTTATTTCCTGCTCTGATAAAATTTGTCGAGGATGATGAGAAGTCATGGCTGTAACAAATAAAAATAACAAACATGTTTACTTGCTGTACGGGCCTGAGTATATTCTGCAAACCTAAGAAATTACAGCAAAAAATAACATCAGCAGGTGAGTGGATTACTAAATCCAAGTCTATCATTACTGTAGAAATATATAAATCAAATAAAAATACACACAGAAAATTACTTTGAATATTGTCTTAATCATCTTTGTGTTCACAGATTCCAAGATGAGTACATTACTATGGAGAATAATATAGTAGAGAAAAATACATTGTGTTACACAAAGAGTTTTCTCCTTCAGATATATTTTAAAAATCTACCAACTTTCTTCTGTTTCATTAAAGATAAAAATATGAAACATGTGTATATTTGGGGACTGTTGAAAAAGGGGTTCCTGATTACCAACAAAAAGAAAAAACATGGCTAAATCAACTGTAAGCAAAGTTATGAATCACTCAAAGGGAATAGTCAATTATCATTTAAAAGAAGGTTACTGAACTAAACCAACACACAAAAAAACAGAATAAAAATTAGTCAAGAATTGTTAATAGTACCAAACAGAAAATGTATGTTGAAAGACTTTTTTTAGAAAACGTCTGAAAGAGTCACGGGTGCTTGTACATAGCAACACAGGAGGTTGAGCTAGAGCCTCAGAATTTTATGCAAAGTGCTAAATCACCCTTTAGTTCTCTTTCCACTACTAATGAACACATCTCAGAAAATAGATAAAATGAACATCCAAGCAGCTCAGTTTTCTCCAAGTTGTAAAGACTCAAAGTAGGTTGTAATCCATTTTTAAAAACTCAGAATACTGAGAGCATCCAAAAGAAAAAATGGGTCACCTAGAAATGTGTAACTGTATAATTGTGAAATCCTTAGTCGAATCCTCACAACACAGAAAGGAATTCAAGTCTATCTATATTCAAGGGATGAAAGAATAAAATTATCAACAAAGACATTATATTCACAGCTACTACCTTTCAAAAGAGAAGGAAAATGAAAACTTTAAACATATAAAAATACACACACTATTCATCAACACTGGATCTGTTCTCCAAAAAGTACTAAAGGTAATCTTTCATAATAAAATGTAAGTGCACAGCATCATAATTTATATGAAATTGTAAACATTTCTTGGCAAATCAATTCTATTTTATTGTAATGATGGGTCATAACACATGTAATTTTGCAATAGAATTTGAAAGAAAAAAGCATAACAACAATACTGTTAATAGGCATATATACCTGTAACAATGATATAAGTTTAAAAGGACACATAAATATATTCAATTTTTTAATAAAGTGAAGTCAAGTTGATACTCAAAGTATGAGAAGGAGATTCTTCATTTTTAGAGATTTTGTCGGCAAATGCAACATTACAACATTCTGATCAAAACAAAACTTGGATATCTGAATTAACTCTAAATATTGCAACTGTAGGTAGTCTACAGGATACTCTAAATCTAAGAACACACACATACTGAAAGCAAAAGGATATAATAATCACACATACAAAAGTGATCAAACAAAACCTGGGCTGTCTAAATTATAGTACACAAAACATAGTTTAAGACAGTTATAGGACATAGAAGACATTTTAAATTTAAAAAAAGAAACTTTAAAAAGAGGCAAAAGAGAGAAAAGGACCCTTTCCCTAAGTTCTGAATTAAGAGTAAATACATTCACTATGTACTTCATACTTTCCAAACACACACACACACAAAAAAAAAAAAAAAAACACTGAGAGGGTTGAATGAAAACAAAGAATTACCGTCATACTAAGAGACATAAATCTCCACTTACTGAAAAGGGAAATACAGTAAAGCAAAATGGTAATTGCAAAGCATAAGACTTTGAAAATATTTTGAAACTACTATAGACTTATAGAATCCCTGTTCTTAATCACAACTGGGATATTATTCTGGTTAGATCAAATTTATATATTAAAACAAAGGTTAATAAATATTTGAGTGATATTTATTTTGTAACCAACATGGAATAAATATTTGAAGTCAAAAGTGGTAGGGATTTTCCTAAATCCCTAAATATGTGTCAGTTCATTGAACACTCTTGGGCATGCTGTTGTTCAAAATTGAAAGATTAAATTTAAAGATGTTTATACTACTTAAAGTTAACTAGAGGCTCCATTTAGTATTCATCAACCTCCTATTGTTAAAAAAATTTTGCAGAGAAATCTATCTTTTAAATTGTATGAATATCTTCTAAATACAAATAAAACTATTTCCCTGCTAAAAAGTATACTAAATGTTACAGCATTCAATTGTAAATGCAAACATGGAGTCAGGTAGACGGAGTTCTTAATGAGTGTGGCAATAAGCCCTCATATAAATAGCAAATTAACAACATTGCACACCAGTGTTGTTACATTGTTATTCAACAGAGCCATCATGGGGGACACAAACCAAATATCCCTTGAAAAGAAAGATTAGCCATATTGGAATATAGAAACTATAGAACTTTGAAGTCAAAGTATTTATTCTAATTATATATTTTATAAAATGTATGTACACTAGGTTAACTAAAATGTCACAGAAAAAAGACTGCAGAATTCTACAAACATAACATCTCTAAACTAAAAATGAAGCTTTCTGTATAAACAGAATAGTTTTGTGATGAGGAGACGAAAATAAGCCCTTGCCTCCTAGGCATTTTTTTTTGAGATGTAAACTTTGTAGAGATATATTGCATAACAATTTGAATTACTGTTACTGAACTGTATATTTAAAATTTTGGAGACAGAAGGTTTTATCTTGTGGTTTTGATTACAATGAAAATTAAAAGAAAGAGAATTGAAAGAATTCTCAAAGCTACATTTAAAAGAATGTGGTCTTTATTCTTGAAATAAGAATAAGCTCATCAATATACAAATAATGAGCATGCAAGTAATCTCAGCTACTAGGAAGTCTGAGGCTGGCAAATTGCAAATTCAAGACATCTTAAATAACATAGTGAGAACCTCTCTCCAAATATGAGTGAAAAGGAGCTTGGGGTGTAGTTCAGCATGAGAGTATCACTTCCATCAATCCCCATTACACTTGTACATAGAAAACTTCAATTTCTATGTACATGGGCAAAAAGAAAATCCAATCAACATAAAATAAAAAAGTCATCAACAAAAGAGGTTTAATATTTATACAAGCAAAAGCACAAATAATATTATTGTCAATACAAACAAGAATCATACATATCTCAGTTTGTGAACCAATTAACTGATATGAGGAAACCCAGTCCTTAAGAGGGAACCTACTGTATACAATTAAAAAAAAACAATAAAATTGTAAGTATCTACCAATGTATTATTTTACAAATCCTCTAACTCAAATAAAACTCACACCATCTCTCGAAACAGCAGTCTTTGTCCAACTTGACATTCATTCCATGGCAGATAATTTCACAGAAAATCCAGTACACATATCAGAAAAAAAACACTGATAATGAAAATTTAGTGAAAAAATGTACAAATAAGATTAGAGAAACTGACTTATGATAGTAATGTATTACAATGGGTGGACCTAGAGGTCTTCACAAATGTGCAAAACTTTCCTGCAAATAATGGAAGAAGGGCTGGAGTTATAGAGTATTTTTAGAGAGCTTGCCTAGCATGTGTGAGGCCCTGGGTTCAATTCTCAGCACCATATATAGATAAATACAAAATTTATTAACAACTAAAAATATTTTTAGATTATGGAAGAGCCGTCAGATAATATTGACACTCAAAAGGCAAGGGGAGTGTTTTGTTGTTAATTTGAATGTATGGAGGAGAAGCAGGATACTACATAATTTTAAAGCACAAAACACAGGACAGGGTTTTCTATGATAACAAGAGAAAGAATTCAAAGCTTCTCTAAAATATTTTCTGCTGGATAATGTCTCAATGAACCTTTTTGAATTTAGGCTTCCTCCTCTACCTCAACTATGTCCTCTGCTATATGTGGGGCACAGGATTTGACATCACTGCATTCCTCTAAATCAACCATATGTCAAGTGAAAGATATATATCATGCCACCAAAGGAAAACATTAAGGATGAAAATAAACATCATTAACATTGTCTTGTCAGCACCAAGAACTACCCCATCTTTTTTATTGAAAGCATAAATCTGCAACACATTTATGTGGAGAAGTTCCCAAAAGATATCCTTCAAGGGAAAAAAACTAAATAATGATAATTAGGAAATTTGAAGGAAAGTTATGCTCACCCACAAAGACTAGGTTGCTGTAGTTCTCCAACATCACTTCTCTATATAAATTCTGCTTAGAAGGATCAAGGCATTCCCATTCCTTCTTAGAGAAATCAATAGCCACATCCCCAAATGTCAATGGATCCTGAAATATAAATTGTAAGATCAATAGAACATGGACCAAACCACTATTCAGTTTTTAATATAAATTAAGAGTTAGTAGAACTGACTGTCATGTAGGAGAGTGAATTTAATTATGTAATAAGATACTTTCCATTATCTAATTCAGAGGAAAATACATGTCTAAAAAGAGTATATATATTCCATATCAAAGTGAAGTGAAGGATATATACCATAATCCAAGCAATGAGTAAAAGCCCAACTCCTAACTTTTCTGCTATCAGTGAATGTGAAATTTGGCAGAAAGTCCAGATGCAAATCAGACTCGTCAAAGATATTCTCATAAGGTGATTGTGCAGAAGGGAGACAAAAAGACTGGTAAAAAAGCTTTTGAAAACAGTCTGGTTCCTATTCTCTCTGCTTTCTATTCATGAGATAGATTGAACTTCCCAATATGATTAGTTTCAAGTATCATCCATGACACATTCACAATGTGTAAATTATTCATAAAATAACAACATTTGAAGACAAATAAAGTGACACTTCCACCTCGTGAAAAGACAAACTTGAATTATTTCAAGTTCTATAAGCAGTTCAACGAGTGAATAAATTTGGTACAATAGAATAAACAATGGGTTACAAAAGACTTCAAGGAGGAGATTAAAAAATTCTTAGAGGTAAACAAGAACACAGATACAACATATCAAAATCGCTTGGACACTATGAAAGCAGTACTAGAAGGAAACTTCATTGCATGGAGTTCATTCCTTAAAAGAAGAAAAAGTCAATAATTCATCTCATACTTCATATCAAAGCCCTAGAAGAACAAATCAACAACAAAAGCAGTATAAGGCAAGAAATAATTAAAATTAGAACAGAAGTTGAATTAAAAGAAACAATTAAACCTTGACAAAAAGTTGGATCTTAGAGACCCTATGCTAATGAAGACAAAGGAGATAAAATTCAAATTACCAGCGTACATGATGAAAAAAGCAATATCCCAACAGACACCTCAGAAATAGAGAGGATATTTAGAAATTATCTTAAAAATGTACACCCCAATAAAATAGAAGACATTGAAGGCATCAACAAATTACTTAAGTCATATGATATGCTCAGATTGAATCAGGAAATATACACGATTTAAACAAAACAATATTAAATGATGAAATACAATATGCCATCAGAAGCTTATCAACCAAGAAAAGCCCAGGCCCAGATGGATACAATGCCGAGTTAAACAAGACCTTTAAAGAAGAAATTTAAAATACCAATATTCTTCAATTTATTTCAGAAAATACAGAAAGAAGCAGCACTTCGAAAATCATTCAATGCTGCCAATGTAACCCTGATCCCCAAAGCAGACAGGGACAAATGAAAGAAAGAAAACTTAAGGCCAATATCTCCAATGAACATAGATGCAAAAATTCTGAATAAAATTCTGCCAAATTAAATACAAAAACACATTAAAAAGCTTGTGCACCAAGATCAAGTGGGGTTTGTCCAGGAATATAGGGTTGGTTCAACATATTAAAATCAATAATGGTAATTCATCTCATCAATACACTTAAAAATCAGAATTATATGATCATCTCAAGAGACACAGAAAAATCATTTGACAAAATACAGCACACTTTCATGTTCAAAAAATTAGAAAAACTTGAGATAATACAAACATACCTCAACATCATACTGGCTCTCTACATTAAGCCTAAGGCCAACATGATTCTAAAGGGAGAAAAAATAAAGGCATTCCCTCTAAAAACTGGAACAAGACAGGGGTGCTCTCTCTCACCATTTCTATTCAACATATTTCTTGAAACACTGGCCAGAGCAATTAGACAGATGAAAGAAATTTAAAAAAATAACTACAGGAAAAGAACTTAAATTAGCACTAATGCTGAGAATACGATTCTATACCTAGAAGACCCCAAAAAGCACCACCAGGAAACTTCTAGAACTAAAAATGAATCCAGCAAAGCAGCAGGATATAAAATTAACCCACATTAAAAAAAAGGCATTTCTGTATATCAGTGGCAAACCCTCAAGAAGGAAATAAGAAAACCTACCCCATTTACAGTAACTTCAAAAAAAGAAACATAAGATACTTGGGCATTAACTTAATGAAAGAGGTGAAAGATTTATACAAGGAAACCTACAGAACCCAAAAGAAAGAAATCAAAGTAGACCTTAGAAGATGGAAAGATCTACCTTACTCCTGCATAGGCAGAATAAATATTATCAAAACGACCATACAACCAAAAGCACTATACTGATTGAATATAATTATGAACAAAATCCCAATGACATTTCTCATAGAAATAGAAAAAGCAATCATGAAATTCATCTGGAAAAATAAGAAGCCCAGAATAGCTAAAGCAATTATAAGCAGGAAGAGCAAAGCAGGTGGTATAACTATACCAGACCTTAAACTATACTACAGAGCAATAGTAACAAGAAAAGCATGGTATTGGCAGAAAAACAGGCCAGTAGACCAATGGTACAGAATAGAGGACACATAGACTAACTCACAAAATTACAATTATTTTATATTAGACAAAGGTGCCAAAAACATGCATTGGAGAAAAGATAGCCTCTTCAACAAATGGTGCTACGAAAACTGGAAATGCATTTTCAAAAAAAATGAAATAAAACCCTATCTCTCACCATGCACAAAACTCAACTCAAAGTGGATCAAGGACCTACAATTTAAACCAGAGACTCTGCATCTAATAGATTAAAAAGTAGGCCATAATCTTCATCACATGGGTCTAGGCTGCCCCAATTCCTTAATAAGATACCTATAGCACAAGAATTAAAACCAAGAATAAACAAATGGGATGGATTCAAATTAAAAAGTTTCTTCTCAGAAAAAAAATCTGAGGTGAACAGAGAGCCTACATCCTGGGAGTAGATTTTTAACCCTCACACACCAGATAGAGAACTAATATCTAATATATAAAGAACTCAAAATGCTAAGCACCAAAAAAACCAATAATCCAACCAACAAATTGGCCAAGGACCTGAACAGACATTTCTCAAAAAAGGATGTAGTATCAATCAACAAATATTTTAAAAAATGTTCATCATCTTTTGCAATTAGAGAAATGCAAATCAAAAGCACTCTAAGATATCATCTCACTCCTGTCAGAATGGCAACTATCATAAAGACAAACAACAAGTGTTGGCAAGGATGTGGGAAAAAAGGCACACTCATACACTGCTGGTGGGACTGCAAATTTGTGCAAACAACATGGGAAACTGTATAGAGATTCCTTGGAAATCTGGGAATGAAAACACCATTTCACCTAGCTATTCCTCTTCTCGGACTATTCTCAAAAGACTTGAAAACAGCACACTACAGGGTCACAGCCATGTCAATGTTTATAGCAACACAATTCAGAATAGCAAACTGTGGAGCTGACCCAGATGCCCTTCAGTGGATGAATGGATAAAAATATGGGGCATATATACACAATGCAATTTTACTCAGCAATAATAAAATCATGGCAATTGCAAGTAAATGGATGGTATTGGAGAAGTGAAGTGAGGCAAACCCAAAAAATAAATGTTGACTGGTTTTTCTGATATAAGGAGGTGAACTATAGTGGGGTAGGGAGGGGTAGCATAGGAGGAAAAATGAATTCTACATAGGGCAGAGGGGTTGGAGGGGAGGGGAAGAGGCAGGGTATTAGCAATGATTGTGGAATGTAATGAAACCGTTATCCAAAGTACATTTATGAAGACCCAAATTGGTGCCAACATACCTTATATAGAACCAGAGATATGAAAAATTATGATATATATGGGTATTAAGAGTTGTATTGCAGAATGAAATGGGTACATATATAATGGCATAAATTAGCATGAATATACTTTCTGTACAGAGATACAAAAAAATGAGCTCTATGTGTGTAATAATAATTGTAATCCACTCAACTGTTGTCATGTATTTAAAAAAATAAATTTTTAAAAAAGAAAGGTATTGAAACTCATTGGGGAAATGATGAGCCTACTTGGCTATATATCTTAAAAACACAGAGCTGGAAGGGAAGATGCATGAACAACATGAGAAATTAAGAAAGAATATACCCCAAACAAAGATGCTACATTATTAGAATCCATGGTCAGAATAGCAGGATAAATGGGAGAAGGTACATAATTTTCTGTGAATTAAAGGATGATATGAGAGAAAATACAGGAAGCAAAGGATCATTTTGATAAAGAGCTACATAAGCAAATACAGAAAGAAAAAGATTCCTTCAATAAGGAGATAGAGATTTTGAAAAAAAAAAACACCACAAAACAGAGATCCTTGAAATGAAGGAAACAGTAAACCAAATTAAGTACTCAATAGGAAGCATCTCCAACAGAATAGATCGCTTGGAAGACAGAACCTCTGACATTGAATGCAAAATATATAATCTTGAAAAAATAAAGTGGACCCCAGTGAAGATGGTAAAAAACCATGAGCAGAAGATTCAAGAATTGTGAGATAACATGAAAAGACCAAATTTAATAACTGTTGGGATAGATGAAGGCATAGAGGTCTAAACTACAGAAATGGGCAATCTATTCAATGAAATAATACCAGAAAAATTTTCAAACACGTAGAGTGAATTGGGAAATCAAATACAAGGATCATATAGGACACAAAATGAACAAGATCACTGCAGGTCTACACCAACGCACGTCATAATGAAAACACCTAGCATACAGGAGAAGCAGAGCATTTCAAAAGCCACAAGAGAAAGGAATCAAATTACATATGGGGAAAACCAATCAGGATGTCTGATTTCTGAACTGAGACCCTGAAATCTACAAGATCCTTTAACAGTATAAACCAAGCTCTGAAAGAAATGGATGCCAACCAAGAAGCATACCCAGCAAAATTAAATTTTGATTAGCAATTAGATTTCGATTTAGATGTTATTTTATGACAAAATAAAAACCTTCCATCATACACAAATTAAAAGAATTTACAACCAGAAACCTGTACTACAGAACATCCTTGGCAAAAGATTCCATGAGGAGGAAATGAACAACAATTAAAAAATCAGAAAAGGGTAGTATCACTCTAAAGGAAAAACCTATCAAAGAGAATCTGACTTAGTTAAATACCAAAAAAGAAAATAACTGGGAACACAAATCTTGTCTCAATAATAACCCTGAAAGTTTAGATCCAACTCATACAGGCAGATTGGATAAAAAAAAGACCAAAAATATGCTGCCTCCAAGAGAGTCATCTCATAGGAAAAGATACCCACACACTGATGGTGACAAGTTAGAAAAAATATATCACTCAGGCTAGGGCTAGGGCTAGGGCTCAGTGATAGAGCACTCGCCTAGCACATGTGAGACCCTGTATTGGATCCTCAGCACCACATAAAACTAAATAATAAAGGTATTGTGTCAATATACAAAAAATAAATATTAAATCATATACCACTCACATGGACTGTAGAGGCAAGCAGGGGTTTCCATTCTTATATCAGATAATGTGGACTTCAACTGAAAGTTAATCAAAAGGGATAAAGAAGGATACTACATACTGCTTAAAGGAACCATACACCAACAAGAAGAAAAATTATAAATACACAAACCCACAAAACAATGGATCATCTATGTCCAAACAGACTCTTCTCAAGTTTAAGGGCCAAGTAGACCACAAGACAATAATTCTGGGTTACTTTAACACACCTCTTTTACCACTGGATACATATTCCAAACAATATCCAGACAGAAACTATAGAACTCATAATACAATCAACAACTTAGATTTAACTCACATACATAGACTATTTCATCCTTCAACAACCAAAGACACATTCTTCTTAGCAGCAAATGGATCCTTCTCTAAAATAGACCATATGTCATGCCAAAAAGGAACTCTAAGCAATACACAAAAGTAACGATACTACCCTGCATTCTATCAGATCAAATGGAACGAAATTAGAAATCAATGATAAAAATAGAAGCTACTCCTATACCTGGAGACTACATAATATGCTAGTGAATGAACAATGGGTTGCAGAAAACATTAAAAAGGAGATTTAAAAATTCTTAGAAGTGAATGAGGACTCATATACAACATATCAAAATCTCTGGGACACTATGAAGGCATTACTAAGAGTAAAGCTTATTTCATGGAGTTCATTCCTTAAAAAAAAAAAGTCAAATGAATGACCTAAAATTACATCTCAAAGCCCTAGGAAAAACAATTAATCAAGAGCAAAAGCAGTAAAGGACAGGAAATAATTAAAATCAAAGCTGAAATCAATGAAATTAGAACAAAAGAAGCAAATAAAAATTGACAAGGTGACTGAGAATAGAACCACCATTTGACCAAGCTATCACACTTCCCAGTCTATACCCAAAAGGACTTAAAAACAGCATACTACAGGGACACAGTCAGAATGTTTTTATCAGAACAATTCACAAGAGTTAAACTGTGGAGCCAACATAGATGCCCTTCAGTGGATGAATGGATAAAGAAAACGTGGCATTTGTACACAATGGAATATTACTCAGCAATAAAAGAAAATAAAATCATGACATTTGCAGGTAAATGGATGGTATTGGAGAAGATAATGCTAAGTGAAGTTGGCCAAATCCGAAGTAACAAATGCTGAATGTTTTCTCTGATATAAGGAGGCTGACTCATAGTGGGAGAGAGAGGGGAATCATGGAAAAAACAGATGAATTCTATTTAGGGCAGAGTTGTGGGAGGAATAGCGAGGGGAAAGGGATTAGCAAGGATGGATAATGATGTCTATTATATTCTTCCAAAGTACACGTATGCACACACGAATTGATGTCAACCTACTTTATATGCTGAGATATGAAAAATTGTGCTGTACATGTGTAATAAGGATTGTAATATATTCCGCTGCAAAATATTTTTTATTTTTTAAAAAATTTTCAAAATGAAACGTTGGCTCTTTGAAAAACAAATACATTTGATAAAATCTTATCCATGCTACTGTAGAGAAGAAGAGAAATACTCCAATTACTAAAATCCATGATGAAAAAGGAAATATCACCATGAACATTAGAGACATACAGAAGATAATAATAAATTATCTTGAAAATTTGTACTGCAATAAAATAGAAAATATTGAAGTCATCAACAAATGTCTAGAATCATGTGACTTACACAAACTGAGTAAGTTAAACAGATCATTTTCAAGCAATGAAACAGAAGATACCATCAAAAGCCTACCAACCAAAAAATAAATAAATAAAGCCCAGGACTCAATGGATACAAGACCTTCAAAGAAGAACTAATACCAAAACTCCTCAAATTATTCCATGAAATATAAAAAGAGGGAGCACTTCTAAACTCACTCTATAAGGCTAATATCTCTGTGATTCTAAAATGAGACAAACACAGAAAAGAAAGTATACTTCAGACCAATAACTCTAAAAAGCAGAAGCAAAAATTCTGAATAAAATTCTGGCAAATCAAATACAAAAACATATCAAAAAAATGGTTCATCATAATCAAGTGGGATTCATCGCAGGGATGCAAGGTTGGTTCAACATACAGATATCAATAAATGTAATTCATCACATTAGTAGATTTAAAGATAATAAACTTATGATCATCTCAACAAATGCAGAAAAACTATTTGACAAAACACAGCACCCCTTCATGTTCAAAACACTAGAAAAACTAGGGATAAGAGCAACTTATGTCAACATTTTAAAGGCTATCTATGCCATGCCTCAGGCCAACATCATTCTAGATGAAGAAAAACTGAAGGCATTCCCTCTAACATCAGAAACAAGACAGGGATGCCCTCTCTCACCCCTTCTATTCAATATAGTCCTTGAAACACTGGCCAGAGCAATTAGACAGATGAAAGAAATTAAAGAATAAATATAGGAAAAGATAAACCTAACCTAGCAGTATTTGCTGATGATATGATTCTGTACCTAGAAGACTCAAAAAACTCCACTAGAAAACTTCTAGAACTAGAATTCAGCAAAGTAGCAGGATATAAAATCAACACCCGTAAATCAAAGGCATTTCTGTATATCAGTGACAAATCCTCTGAGAGTTAAATTAGCAAAACTACCCCATTCACATAATCCTCAATAAAAAAGGATACTTGGGAATCAACAAGAGGTGAATGATCTATACAATGAAAACTATGAAACACTAAAGAGAAATCAAAGACCTTAGAAGATGGAAAGATTTAACTTGATCTTGAATAGGCAGAATTAATATTATCAATATGGCCCTATTACCAAAAGCACTCTACAGATTTAATGCAATTCTGATCAAAATCCTAATGGCATTCCTCATAGAAATAGAAAAGCAATCATGAAATTTATCTGGAAAAATAAGAGACCCAGAAGAGCTAAAGCAATCCTTAGCAGGAAAATGGAGGCAGGTGGCATTGCTATACCAGACCTTAAACTATACTACAGAGCCACAGTAACAAAAACAGCATGGTTCTGGCATCAAAACAGGCTGGTAGACCAATAGCCCAGAATAGAGGACACACAGATCAACCCACAAAACCACAATTATCATATTTTAGACGAAGGTGCTAAAAATATGCACTAGAAAAAAGAGAGCATCTTCAACAAATGGTGCTGGGAAAGCTGGAAATCCATATGCAGCAAAATAAAATTGAATCCCTCTCTCTCACCATGCATAAAAGTTAACTCAAAATGGATCAAGGATCTAGGAATTAAACCAGAGAGTCTCCAAATAGAAGATAAAGTAGGCCTTATCTCCATCATGTAAGATTAGGCTACAGTTTCTTTAATAACACTAATATAGCACAGGAATTAAAACCAAGAATAAACACATGTGATGGATTGAAACTAAAGATTTTTATTAAAAAAAACCCAATAGAATATAGAACCTACTATCTGTGAGCAATTTTTTACCCCTCATACATCAGATAGAGCACTAATATCTAGGGTATATAAAGAACTCAAATGTCTTAACACCAAAAAATAATCCAATCAATAAATGGGCAAAGAACCTGAAAAAACACTTCTGAGAAGAGGATATAGAATCAATCAACAATTATATAAAAAAATGTTCATCATCTCTAGCAATCAGAGAAATTCAAATTAAAACCACTCTAAGATACCATCTCACTCCAGTCAGAAGGGCAGATATTATGAAGACAAACAACAATAAGTGTTGGTGAGGATGTGGGGGAAACGTACACTCATACACTGCTGGTGGGACTGCAAATTGGTGCAGCCAATTTGGAAATCAGTATGGAGACTCCTTGGAAATCTTGGAATGGAACCACCATTTGACCAAACTATTTCTCTTCTCGGACTATACCAAGAAACAAAAAGAGCACACTACAGGGACACAGCCAAGTCAATGTTTATAGCAGAAAAATTCACAATGGCTAAACTATAGGGTCAACCTAGATGCCCTTCAGTGGATGACTGGATAAAATATGTGCCTTATATACACAATGGAATATTACTCATCATTTAAAAAAAACAAAGTCATGGCACTTGCATGCAAATGGATGGAGTTGGAGAAGATAATGCTAAGGAAAGTCAGCCACTCCCCCCCCAAAAAAATGCCGAACGTTTTCTCTGATATAAGGAGGCTGAATCATAGTGGGCTAGAGAGGGGGAGCATGGGAGAAATAGATGAATTCTAAATAGGGCAGAGGGGTGGAAGGGAAAGGGAAGGCACAGGGGATTAGCAAGGATGATGGAATGTGATTGACATCTTATACAAAGTTCATGAAAATTTGAAATATGAAAAATTCTGCTCTATGTGAAATAAGAATTGTAATGCATTCCACTGTTGTCATGTATTTAAAAAATAATAAAAACCATAAAAAATCATGATCTAAAAAATCTAGAAAAAAGAAAGAGGAAATAAAAAATAAAGAAAGAAAGAAAGAAAAAAGAAAGAAAGAAAAAAAAGAAAGAAAGAAAGAAAGAAAGGAAGAAAGAAAGGAAGAAAGAAAGAAAGAAAGAAAGAAAGAAAGAAAGAAAGAAAGAAAGAAAGAAAGAAAGAAAGAAAGAAAGAAAGAAAGAAAGAAAGAAAGAAAGAAAGAAAGAAAGAAAGAAACTGACTGAGATAGGATGCATTTGGTGCTACATACCTGATATATCCAGTGGTCTGGAGGCTGAGGCAGGGGGATCACAATTGTGAAGCTTACCCTAGTAACTGAGTGAAACCCTGCCTAAATTTAAAAATAAAAAGGCTGTAGTAATTTTTAAAAATTAAGAAAAAATTAAAATTTTTAAATAAAAATTTTAAAAGGACTGAGGATAGTGTACAGTAACAGGGAACCCTGGTTCCAATCCCCAGTTTCACAAAAAGAAAAAAAGAATGAAAATAAGTCCTTTTCAAAGTTACAGAAAAAATATTTTTAAATTTATAAATTGTATATATGAAAACAAAAATTCTATTCCTCAAATGACTCCATTAAAGAGAACAAGGAGAAGTGACAGGTGAAAGAAACCAATTGCCTCACCTTTAACCAAACTCTTCTAAGAAAGGAGAACAGAGACTACAAGAGAAATGCAGGCAAGAGCCGTGAACAGCCCCTTCAAATAGCAGGTATCTAAATGTCCCTTTATCACAAAGCAATCAACGTCTTAAGAAAGAAGGGACTGCACCATAAAGTCTCACTGTACAAAAATTGAGACGGTGTTGAAGAACATGTGGGGTTATCATGAAGGTCCACAGAAACAGATGTGGACCCTACAGCACCTGTTCACATAGGGACCACAGCACGCTCCTCCAGAGCCAAGACCCAGGGCCTGGTGACAGAGGATGTTCATTTGGTAATAGATAAATAAAAAACTATGGAAAATAACCATTTCTGGCAATCACCCACATTTTGTTTGCCATATTTCATACAGTTTGACAAATACTAGAACACCATGTCAGTTTTATATAGCTGTCACATAAATGTCACATTTCACATATAAGCATACTTAAATAGTACATCTGCAGAATTTGAAAAAATACAAATACAGATCAGCACATAACAGACTGAATTACACATCATTGGTATAGATGATAGGACTCCTCATTATACAGAGTACAGCTCCCCTCACGTTTATCTATGACAACACCTCAACAAAATTTCACCATGGTTTTCTTGTAATTGAAGAAGGGACCAAAGCAAAGAGTTTGAAAATTCTCCTGGAATGTTGAATCGATATGAAATTAGCCAAGAATTCTGAACTCTAAGAGCAAAAGAAGGAGCTATCTTTACCAGGCACTAATGCATATTATAAAATTATCATATTGCAGTAATTTGAGGACCAAAAAAACTCACAAAGTAGAAATTTCATAGATGACTCCATATGTATGTAAATGTCATTTTTATTATGAAGTGCATTGAAAAGGCCTAGATAAATGAACCATCTCCAGCAGAAGATTTGATGTGAATGAACAAGGCAACCCAACGTGAAGGGAGGAGTGGGAACTGGAGGTGCAGAGCACTGGTAGGACTTGGGGGCAGGATGTGCATGGTACTGGATTACACTCCAGCATCCCAAAGAACCACATATTGAGTAGGATTATGTTTCAAAATTATACCAGAATAGGAGGCTCCTGGATTCCCTTCACACATGGATACACCAAATAAACACCTACTTCTGTTTTGAGTCCCTTTTAAATAAAGTTATAATGGACGGAGAGACGTATGCATTGGACCACTCAGAAAATCTCTACCATCCAAAGGGCAGGCAAAGTTGGAGGACACGTGGAAA
Organism: Ictidomys tridecemlineatus; assembly: GCF_052094955.1. Taxonomy (NCBI): domain Eukaryota; kingdom Metazoa; phylum Chordata; class Mammalia; order Rodentia; family Sciuridae; genus Ictidomys; species Ictidomys tridecemlineatus. The sequence goes on along the minus strand of NW_027525471.1, from coordinate 135,142 downwards.
TTAGTCCTGCCTTGAGCCATGTGCCACATAATTGGGACAGAATACCCCAATCCAGTGGCACCCAGAGTAGAGGAAATCTGATTGGCATCACAAATGGAGCACATGGGACACTAAATGACTTGTAGCTGGAAACAGAATTTGTCTGGTGCTCATAGAAGAAAGAGCTGGATATACACAAGTATCAGGGTTAGAGAAAGGGGGAGATTTTAAATGGCTGTGGAGGGGTCACGAGCTTTATCCATGGGACAATGGCAGAAGGGGAGTGAGATCAAGGGTCCCAGTTTATCCCTAGAAGGGATTTGCAGCATGATCTGCAAACTGTGGTTGCTAACAGTTGAGCTCCTCCCTAGCCAGTCCCTAAGGGTAGACAGGACAAATGCAGTTCGCCCAGCAGCCCTGCCTGAGCCCTCTTCCCCCCTACTTCAGTAATAACTCCAGGCCTGACCAGTTCTTTCTGGAAGAAGGATCTCCAGGCACTCAGGGTCCCCATATTTTTCCCATCTCATGGACTCCATCCTAACCCACCAAGCTTTGGGAGCAGTGGCAACTGTGCATGTGCATATCTCAGAAAGGAGGGACTTCACATTAGTGTGCAAGCACTTCCCTGGACTATGATCCCCCCTCCCAAGAGGGAAGCAAAAGCTGTCAAAAGCACAGCTCCCTGTTTCTTTCTAGAACAGGCTCACACCACCTTCCTGCAGTGAGCACAGGCAGCCTGGGTTCTAACCAATTGCATCAGGAATTCAGCCCCCAGCCAAATAGGACAGCTTCTCAGTCTGAGTGCACCTGTGGGAAAGGGTTCTATCAAACAGTCAAAGGAACCAGTCCTCCAATGACATAGATATGGAGAAAGAGACCCGCTCACCTGGGGCTAGAATATAAGCTCAGTGCAGCCATTTTTGAAAACAGCATGGAGTTCTTTAAAAGCTAACAGAACAACAACAACTCTAGATGCATTCCCAGAGGAACTTGAACCAGTGTGTTAATAAATGGCTGCATGCCCATCGCTGTTCCAGGATCCACAGGAGCCAGGATGAGGGACATCTGAAGTGGCTTCTGGCTAAGGAGACTCCTCCCAGCTGCAGGGCCATCACCTACTCCTCTGAGAAACTACTTCTCCTCAATGCACCTGCTCATAGGTCAACAGGTGGTTGATATGCACCAGACACTCAGGAGACCTCAAATGTGCCAGATGTGGGATCCCTGTGTCAGGCAGAGCCAAATCAGGACCAGGAAAATATCACAGAGGGCATTAGACCCCTGGGACATGCAGTCCACAGGGGGGAACCTCAGCCCATAGACATTCTGACCAGGGGTCCAGCCTAGGAGAGGAAGGGAGAATACACATGCACACACACACAAACTCACACATTTTTTAAAATGTCAAGTGGTTTTGGGTGTACTTTTCTCTCATGTAAAATGCTAATAAACAGAAAACAAAACCTTTGCTTCTTATTTTATTACAGTGGGGACAGGGGACTGGAATTTGAGGAATTTATTGATACATATGTACAAGTTTCATCTGGGAGACAGGGTTCTGATTCTGACATTTTTCCCCTTACATTTAGAACTTTCAGGGGGCCCCAGGCAGGAGGGCCACCCTTGTAATCTCAGCCACTCAGGAAGCTGAGGTACAATTGCAAGGTCAGACTCAGCATCTCAGCATCTGTCAGGAGATAAATGATAGAAAGTACGAGGGATGTAGCTCTGTGGGAAAGGACCTCTGCATTCAATCCACTATGCTTCCCATGCCCCCTAAAAAGAATGAAAACCTCAGGGGTGAGAAAAACCTGAGACCCCTGCAGATCCCAGCCCGCTTCAATATGAAAAGGGCCCATGAACTGGTGATTCTAAAGGTCATGACACTCTGAAATCCACCACAAAAGAAATTCAGGGAGAAGACTTGAGCTGCCAATTTGTACAGGAGATATCCATGTGTTTAATAATGAGAATAAAAGAATTCAACATCTTTAGAAACCCGAGAAATGTAAAATAAAATCCTATCAGAGACAAAATTAAATAGTATCAATGATGATACAAAACAAAAGAATTCTAATAAACTGAAAGAGTTTAAGTGCTTCTTAATTATTTGTAGAAACTGTTTTCCTAATAAAGACACATGATAGACCCCCGCCACAGGGACTTGCTGCAATCAGTTCATAGGACCAGGATAATACATTAATAGTCATGGTACATTCAGCTTAAAAATAGTATAAAATACCATGGGTAAGTTTTACACGGGTGCCATATGCATGAGGTATTACGTATAACTATGATGCACAAATAAACAATCCAGCATGCTTTACTCTTAATGGAAGCACCCAGTCCTAAAATTCATCCACAAAGTTAAATATATGTAAACTTAACCAAGAAAATTTGAATTATAAGAAAAAAAGAGTTATTACCTAACATGTACATTGTGGAGTTGTACTGTTACAATTATCATCTAGGAATCCCGACGTCAATAAAGTCCACCCATAATCCCACGTGGATGTGAAAATCCTATACTTAATTGCAACGGAAAAGTCATTATCAATCCAACCCTAACAAGGCCAATCTCAGCAACTTAGCTAGACCCGCGGTTAAATAAAAACTAAAAACTACCAGGAACATGGCTGAGTGGTAAGGCACCCTTCTGTTAACTACAAAACAAACAAACAAAAAAACTCCACAAAACTAGCTCAGGAATAAGCGAGGTCCCTGTTCACTGCAGCTCCCCTCCTGCAGGAAAAGGGTGTTTGGAGATTGGAATTTTTATTTTATTTTATTTTATTTTATTTTATTTTATTTTATTTTGGGTACTGGACATTAAACTCAGAGGCCCTCAACCACTGAGCCCCATCCCCAGCCCTATTTTGAATTTTATTGAGAGGCAGCATCTCCCTGAGTCTCTAAGTGCCTCACCCACTTGCCTAGGCTGGCCTTGACCTCGCAATCCTTCTGCATCACCCCCCTACCCGCAGCCACTGGGATGACAGGTGTGCGCCATCCCCTGGCTTGCAGTTGATTATTCTCTGGTTCCACCTGTCAATCACCACAGCCCAAGAAGACACTGGGCAGCCAAGCTCACCTGCCACTTAGGACTGGAGCAGGGGCTGAGGCTGCCCCAGGAAATGGGGAGGCTGGAGGGGGTCTCCGCCACTGTCACGCTCTCCACCCGGCTGGCCATGGGGACTGAGGGGCACTGTCCCCAATGGGCTCAGGCCTGTGGATGCGGAAAGCCCCCGGAGTCGGGGTCGGCCAACTCAAGTTCTGCCACGGTGGGTCCAAGCTGATGGCCTCCCTGCCCCACCTGCCCCCCAAGCCTCCCTGTCCAGGAACGAGGTGCCACTGCACACTCACAATTTCCTGGTGCCCAGCAGACAAGCGTACCCTGAGAAGCTTCAGCCCCTGCATGGCAGGCCCAACCAGGATCCTGGGCACCCAGCGAAGCCTGGAGGCCAACTGCACAGACCCGGGAGAAATAAATCCCATCCTGAGAGCGGGGGGCCCGCTCCCTGTTCGCTGGCTGCACTCAGGATTGGTCAGTGCTCGGCGGGGGCTTCTGATTGGACAGGGCCTCAGTCAGTCTCTGCTCTCCCCAGCCTGAGCCCAGCAAACCTTATTTTTCAGTGACAGTGGCAAGAACGAGGCCAGAGTGGCAGGGTTTGGGTGAAACTTTTTGTTTTCCTTTTGAGGTCTGGGCATTTGGTTAGGGTTAGGGTGACCAGAATTCTAAGTTCTGTTGAGTTTTGATGTTAGGAAATTGAAGTCATTTCTACACAGTTTCACCACCTGGAACTCCTCCTATAATAAGACCACCCAGAGCGTCTAGGGGTGCTGACTTGTCCTCTGTTCATCTGTGCAAAATTCTGCAAGCAGAACTGGCCTTTCGCCCAGTAGGAACTGTCCAGTGCATCACGGCCATCACTGGTGGAGGCTCACGGGTGGGGGGACGGGGGAGGGAGGGGGTGGCTGGCAGGCCCCTTGGGGGAGTTTCCCACCGGGTTGGCAGCCTGAGAGCTGATGTTCCTCCAGCTGAGTTGAATCTGTATCAGGAGCCCATGTTGAGCTGGAGGCAGAGTAAGGAAATCAGCACAGAAGAGACCCCCAGAGCGCAGACCTGAGTAAACCGCAGCTGCACCAGGGCTCCCTCGCTCTCTGGCCACTGGGGGTTGAATTCAGAGGCCTCGACCTCTGAGCCCCTTCCCCAGCCCTAGCTTGAAGTTTAGAGACAGGGTCTCACTGAGTTGCTTAGCACCTTGCTTTTGCTGAAGCTGGCTTTCAATTCACCATCCTCCTGCCTCAGCCGCCCTAGACGCTGCAATGACAGGCGTGTGACACTTTTGTTTTCTTTCTTTTTGAGAGAAATACCTGCGGTGGCCACAGGATAACAGCCTTGCACAGATCAAGGCCACCTGGGTGCTCTCCCTGGTTCCCACCAGTCCCCTGGATCCCAGGCAATGGGATCTTGCCTCCTCCAATAACCAGAGACACCCTGCCCAGGTGTGCATCCTTATATCAGCTGAATACTCTGCACTTGACAAAAAGAAAAGAAAAAAGACGGACCCTACCTGCTCATCTTGATGCAATCAAAGACAATGTGTCTCCAAAGAGAGCTCTGGTCTTGTCCCCCCAATTCAGTGGTGCAAAAAGTCACATAATACAGAGAAGACTTCTCATTAAGGGGGACTCCAGGGTCTGTCTATTAATGAAAAACAATTTGGGTTTGATTGGGAGTCCAGGAAAGCCAATTCCATGATTTCCTAATTTGGTAAATAACTCCATAGACTCCAAAGCACCCTGCTCCTCTCTGCCTTAATTAATCATGGAGGCCTCGAGGTTACCTGCCCCTGGGACTCCAGCTCCTGCAGATAAAAGCGGGGGAGGGGAGTCCTTTGTTCTCCATGCAGCACCCTGAACCTCCACCTTCCCTTCAGACTCCAACACCTTTGGCAGCATCCAATGGGGGAGCGATTTAGAAAATTCTGTAATGTACCAAAAGACATTGCCTCATCCGAGTGTGATGCTATCAATTTGGTCTTATGGTCCTGTTTAGTATGTTTTATGTTTTTTTTTATTTTGTTGGTTCTTCTTAGTTATACATGACCATATAGTCCATTTTGGTAAGATTATCCAAGCATAAAATATATCTTATTCTCCTTAGGACCCCATTCATGTGGGTGAGCATGATTGTTACTGTATTCTAGATAAATGCCATTTTGACTTGAGTGAAAGGGAATCTCAGTGCAGTTTTAATTTGCATTTCTCTAATTGCTAGATACATTGCCTTTTCAATATTTATTTTTTAAAATATATTTTCTAGTTGGAGTTGGACCCAATACCTTTAATCTATCCATTTATTTTTCTATGGTGCTGAAAATGGAACCCAGTACCTCGCACGTGCTAGGTGAGTACTCTATGGCTGAGCCCCAGTCCCAGCTCCCATTTTCAGTATTTTTTACTTTTGTTTCTCAGTAATAACAGACTAGATCTTTGGGGAACAAGTTTTGCTGCATTTGTGAATTGGGAACATTTCTTTTGAAGAAAGACTGAGAAGGTCAAGGCCCAGGAATCCAGGGATGAGCAGTACACAGTTGTCTTTCCCAGGATGAGGAGAAGATTATGTGGGTGAGAAGAGGGAAAGAGCTGGGGACACTTTTGGGCCAGAAACTCTCCTTCCCCCATAAGGGAAATTAATCTTGCTGTTAGTTTTCTTAACCCAAATGAGAGATTTTATAAGCTACCAGTGCCACTAGATATAATTCCCTGGATAAAGCTCAGATTTGTTTTGAGAGGCAAGGAAAAGTGAATAACCAACCCAGTGGTTCAATAACCAACAAGCTAGACCTTGGGCTCCTTGGGGGCAAAACCCTGGGGTTTACCCAATAATTAACAATCCAACAGCACCCAACACCCAATTAATGGGGGATGGAGAATTGGATCAGTGGGTGTGGGGTCTGTGGGTGGCCAGCTGCAGGAGCTTGCCTCTGGGGTGCATTCCTTGCATCTGGGAGGTTTTTCAGCACCAATAAGAGAAGCAGAGTGGCGAGAACACTGGCAAAACCCTCTGCAATATTCTAGCCAGAAAAATTCATGAGCACTTTAAAAGCATCTTAATGTTTACCCTCGGTAGAATGTGCCTCAATCAGAATTCAACCATTTGAAAATAGCTGTCAACATGAAAAGTTTCTGAAATCTGCTGGTTTGTGGATGACTGCAAAAACCACATGAGTCCATGACTAATACATTAGTAAAAAATAGAAATCTAATAATGAGCATTCTCTTAAGACTTCTGTCCTGAAAACACTGCCCTATTTTCTTTTATAACTAAATGATCATTTAATCATTCCTCTAGCAACACTTGAGGTCCATAAAGAACTGTGAAACATGTCTGGCTGGGGAAGAAATGTTGAGATACCAAGAAGAAAGTTTCACTGAACCTCAAAAGAGAAGGTTCATAAATCACCAGAATGCAGGAATGCCCACAAAAACTTGAAATAAAAAACAAAAGACTGGGGTTGTCTCAGTGACAGAGCATCTGCCAAGCACCTGTGAGGCACTGGGTTCGATCTTAGCACCACATAAAAAAGAAATATATAAAATAAAGTTTTAATTTCCAATTAAAAACTATTTTTATAAATAAAGATCAGATTAAAATTAAAAAATGAACTCCCTGCAATGCAGCATTTCTCCTAGACCAGCTTCCTGGACCCCCATATACTAGCATGATATGAGCAAGCTTAGAAAAATGGGTGAGAAAACACAGAACTCGGCTCTGGCCCCATCTCTAGTCCAGCCCCACTTAAATGTCCCTCTCCAAATAGCAACACCTCAGACGACATATTTTCTGTCTCTCTCTTTAGAGTTTTCTAACATTTTTTTTCTTTCTTCTTGTGGTGCTGGGGATTGAACCTGGGATCTTGTGCATGCAAGACAACTACACTACCTACCTCACAGAATCCCTGGCCCCTCACGTTCTTCCCTGTATGTGCATCTGTTTTCTAAATAAGTCTGTTCACGTGCCTGACAATGATGAAGTTGTTTTCTGCTTTGAAAACCAAGAAATCTACTTTTTCTGAGCTGATGTCCCTCTCTCTCCCTGAAATCCCTTTCCACTACACAACCTCACACAGCAAAAGTCAGACTTGAGCTTTGTAATTGTGTGAGTTTTTTAATTGTTTGGGGTCTGATATCACATATACCACTGGAGGGAGGTAACTAGCAGCCATGCACTTTTTTTAATAAGCAAAGGACAATGTTTGGTAGCACATGTCATTAAGGCCAGGCATTTGGGAGGCAAAGTTTATTGGCCCAGAAATTACTATCAAGAAGGGGGGAGGAAAACAGTGAGTCTTCTCTGACATCTCTAGGCCTCACACCCCGTTGATCCTCTGGTTTATGGGAGATGCTGTGGGTGACTCCAGAATTCTGCCCATGGAGAAATTCCTACTCTTAACTGGCAGTAGGATGACATTGTGTTTGTAGGTTCCTACTCCACATGGTCTTGTCCAGAGACACAAAGCAAAACCCGAGTGTGTGTGTGTGTGTGTGTGTGTGTCTTTGTGCATTTTAGTATAATAAAAATTTTATTATGGCAGCTATTATGAAGACAAAAAACAACAAGTGTTGGCGAGGATGTGGGGAAAATGGTACACTCATACACTGCTGGTGGGACTACAAATTGGTGCAGCCAATATGGAAAGCAGTATGAAGATTCCTTGGAAATCTGAGAATGGAACCACCATTTTACACAGCTATCCTGTGGAGCCAACCTACATGCCCTTCAGTGGATGAATGCATAAAAATATGCATTATTTATACACAATGGAATGTTATTCAGCAATAAAAGAATAAAATCATGTGTGTGTGGGAGATTATGGTCTTGTTCTCTTGGTTTCTGACTTTTGGTTTCTGACTTTTAGAGAATAGAGTTTTTCTGAGATTCTCACCAGTATCTTTGCCTTTGTCAAATGGTTATTGCAACTTACTTCTGTTTCTTGCTGTCTAACTTTTGTGGTTTTCCAATATGAGGTATGAGGTAGAAGTGGATTTTAAGTGGATATTTTTAAAGTAGGAGTTCACTAATTACTATTAGAAGCATCTGATGAGGTCAGAACAGTAATAAAATTTAATATCATCAGTTATTTATGTGCATAAGAAAATAAGTAGCAAACATAAAATTAAAGACAGTTCTAAAGACCATAATATCAAAAGCAAAATACTTGGGAATTTTTCAAGAAATGTGAACACTTGAACATTTAACATGGCTTGTTTTTATACAATATACCATTATCCCTAAGCCACCTTCTGTTATATGGTGACCTTAATTCATAGAAAAAAGATAGGAATTAAAAGTTTCCGCTGTGATCCTGAGGACAGAACTTAGGTATGGTTTACCAGTGAGCTCTATCATCATCCCATTCTTATTTTTCTTTGAGATATTGTCTTGCCAATTTAGTGAGGCTAGACTCAAAGTTTTGACCCTAGAGGCTCAACTTCCAGGGCAGCTGGGGTTACATGCATGTGCCATCACAACCCTGGTAGGGATTAGTCTTTTATGTTTTCTTTAGTTGTAGTGGACAGAGTACCTTTATTTTATATATTTATTTTTATGTGGTGCTGAGGATTGAACCCAGTGCCTCACATGTGTTAGGCAGGTGCTCTCACTCTGAGCCCCAACCCCAGGAATTACATTCTTGACTTTCATATTACAGGTTGGCTGAGGATAATATCTAGGTTTGCAAATGTGAATAATGTCCACATTTTTTGAGTAGAAGGTAGAGGCCACAATGAGAGAAAATGTCTATCCTTATCCTTGGAAGAGGAACATCAACTGTGGATTCACCTGCAACTTAGTATTTAAGGATTGCTGAGATATTCAAAATATAAGCGAAAGAGACATGAGGTCAAGGCTCTGAGGGAGGGGGACTAGGTATTTCAAATTGTGAGGCATCAGACTGAGAAAAACAATGCTAAGGTAGCTGGGTATGGAGAATACGGTCCCTCACATTTAACTGTAGGATCAGGATCCCAGAAGATATATAAGAAAACAAACCATTTAGTGGGTACATTTTAAAAAGATGATCATGGGTAGGACTTGGTCAGAAGTCATCATTATCACACCCCACCCACACATATTACTTCCCTTTTACCTCTTCCCCACTTTAGCAGTCAAGTCAACATCCACTCCTCAAGGTGCATCCTTGCATAAAGAGAAAGGACTGAGCCACAGTACCCTGGGGATCTCAATGGGCATATCTTTGCCTCGCCTATTTCAGAAACTAGCAAAGGAATGGCAGAGTACAAGAACATCTCTGTCTCCTTTCTCTCACAAACAAATAACTAGAGATTTCAATTATAAATTGATGGATGAAGTGAACTTGGGAGTATTGGGACAAATATTTGGAAAAATGAAAATATAAATGTTCACTAGCCTAATGTCTTATTTCTTTTTTTATCTCTGTTTTTGTTTTTAATGCTGTGGATTGAGCCCAGGGGCACTCAACTTCTCAGCAACATTCCTGATCTTTTTTTGTAATTTAGTTAGAGACAGGGTTTCACTGAATGGCTTAGTTCTTTCCTATTGTTGAGGCGGGCTTTGTATCAGCCTCCAGAGACACTGGGATTACAGTCATGCACCACCACACCTGGCTAAGTTTTTATTTCATTATTTGCACAAGAGCAGTTTTTCATGTAATATAACCTACAGAATGCTCTCAAAATATTGCACTTTGTGAAAGATTCAAAGAGAGAGCTTATTAACTTTATATTAACAAACTTAAAGAATATGATTTTTCTTATGCCTTGGCTTCTTTTCACTTGATAAAATCATGTTAAGACATAGTTTTCTAGTTTCTTTATTTTTTTTTTGGGGGGGGTGTATACTAGGGATCAGTCCCAGTATCACTCAACCACAAAGCCACTTCCCCAGTCATGTTTAATTTTTTTAAAAAAACAGGGTCTCACTGAGTTGTATAGGTCCCTATTAATTTGCCAAGTCTGTCTTTGAACTCGTGAATTTCCTGCCTCAGCCTCCCACGCCATTGGGATTGCAGGTATGTGCCCCCACTCCCAGGTTCTTCATTCTCTTGTAGTTGTTGCTTTCGTTTGTTACATAAATTCAAGTTGAATAACGGTATGTTTAACAATACAGATATAGAGAAAAGCCAGCGGTGTAGGTAAGCAATTGAACATATCCACCAGAAATTACATTATATATTCACCATGGTGTATTACTCAGCCATCAATACAAACTCCTCTAATGGTCAGCAAAGTAGATGAATTGGATGATGTCATGATAAGTGAAAAAATACACAATAGTGTCACATCTCATATGTTTACTAATATAATATCATGTGCAAGTACAATAGTGATTAGTATGGCTGAGGAGTGTGTGGGGGGCATCAAGGGCAGAAGAGGATGTTTGGATATTATGAATACATGTATACGCATATATATAAACATCACACTGAATCCCATAAATATTTGCAATTGCTATGTGATGATGAAAACCATCATCTCTCATAATTATCAAATTCTGCACTAAGAACACAATCCTACTGTCTTTTGGAATTTCCAGTATATGATGCGATATTATTGATGATGCTCCCTGATAACAACCAGGCTCTCCCTACACATCCATTCTATTTTCTTCCAGGCTCTGAACATAGAGTATACAATGTATTTCTGCATCTGAATCATCTCATTTAGCCTAAAGTCCTCCAGTTTGTCGGTGTTATTGGAGAATATTCTTTTGTTTCTGGGGTTTGGACCCAGGGTTGCCTTACCTGTGACAGAGATCCACCATCATTATCTTTTTCAGTTTTAAGACAGAATGTTACAAAACTACTAAGGCTGGCCTTCACATTTTGGCAACACTGCCATATACATCATCCTTATTTTAAAGTTGAGCAATAAGTGAAGTGTTGGAGGCACATTTCTTTTGTCATGCTAGGGACTCAATAGGTTGAGGGAGAAGAATCATGATCTTGGAGCAAGCTTCACATCTTGGTGACACCCACTGCACCTTAAAATACCTTGTCTCAAAAAAAATTTTAAAAATTGAAAAGGTTATATATGTATGTTGATACATTTGTGTGTAAACACAATAATAAATCTCTCTATCGCTATTATCTGTAATATACCATAGGTTCTTCTTCCTGAGTTACTCTTTGGAAATTTAGGTTGTGATATTATTGCAGTTAACTTGGGAGGGCAGATATTCCTAAAGATGGATTTTATTTTCTTCAATTGTTGAAGTCATTAATGGCAGCTGTCCATTTGAGTGGATTGAGATACCCAGAGAACTGGTGTGGTGGATCGCTGCAGGTGTCTGTGAGTGTGCTTCCAGAAGGCTGAGTCAGAAAGCATGGGGATTACCTGTAATGAACATATATATTGGTGTTCAATAGGTTTGATTTGAAAAAAATCAAGAAAAGCAGTCACTCACTTATGCTCCAAGCTTCTTGAAGTCCCCTTTGGGGACTTGCACCATTCGCTCTACCAGGGTCTTTTTAAAATTTTTTATTTGTTTTAATTAGTTATCCATGAAAGTAGAAAGCATTTATATACTTTGATATATCATACATAGATGGGATACAATTTCTCATATTTCTGAGTATACATATTGTAGAATCACATGGGTCACACAGTCACATACATACATAAAGTAATAATGTCTGTTTCATTCTCTTTTGTATCCCCACATCCTCTGCCTTTCCCTCCTTTCATTTTTCTCTACCTTATGTAAGTTAATGCTATTCTTTTTTATTTTGCATTACAATACTTAATACACATATATACCAGAGTTTTTGTATGATTTTATGTAACGTTATGTTAACACCCAATTCAAGACTTCATACATGTACTTTGGATGATGTTGTCCATTACATTCTACCATCCCTGCTAATCCCCATCCCCTTCCCTTTTCCTCCCACCCCTCTGCCCTATCTAGAATTCATTTATTCCTTCTGTGCTTTCCCTGCATACTCCAGTATGAGTAAGCCCCCTTATGTCAGGAAAATATTCAGCATTTGTTTTTAGAGGGGGGTCATTGGTAGCTTCACTTAACATTATCTTCTCCAACTCCATCCATTTACATGCAAATGCCATGATTTTATTCTTTTATTGCTGAATAAAATTCCATTGTGTATATATGCCACATTTTTTATCTATTCATACACTGAAGGGCATCTGTGTTGGCTCCATTTTTTAGGTATTGTGAGTTATGGTGCCATAAACATTGATCTGGCTGTGTCCCTGTAGTATGTTGTTTATAAGCCTTTGTGCTTAGACTGAGGAGAGGGATAGGTGGGTCAAATTGAGGTTCCATTTCCATATTTCCAGGAAATCTCCATACTACTTTCCAAATTGGCTGCACCAATTTGCAGTCCCACCAGAAGTGTATGAGTGTACCTTTTCCCCACATCCTCACCAACACTTATTGTTTTTTCTTTTCATAATTGCTGCCATTCTGATGGAGTTAGATGAAATCTTAGAGTAGTTTTGATTTGCATTTCTCTGATTCCTAGAGATGATGAGCATTTTTAATATATTTATTGATTGTATATCCTCTCCTGAGAAGTATCTGTTCAGGTCCTTAGCCCACTTGTTGACCAGGTTATTCATTTTTTCATCTACCAGGATCATTTAAGTCCTCTATCCTGGACCACAGCTGCTTCATTTGCTTCCTCATATTGTGAAGCTTCCAGCTTCTTGGACTGAGCTGTTACCAGTTTCCCAGTGTTGCCATCCTGTAGGCAAACATTTGGTGACTATTCCTCTCATGATTATGTGAGTAAATATAATAAGCTCCCTTCTGTATACACATGTACATTTTGTGTGTATTCTATTTTTCTGAAGAATCCTAAATATAAACGCATATTCTCAAAGTCTATGTTATATTGCATCTCTAGTTATAATTTTTTGAAAAAACACCCTTATAGATTTTTTAATGTCTATTCAAATTTATATTCCTGGCAAGGATGTCCAAATGTTTCCTTTTCTGCATATCCACTGCAGTATGTGTTACCTACCAATATTTTGAGGATTGAGCCCACAAGCGTTTGGTTATATCTCATTGTGATATAACCTGAAAGAATAAAAATTTCAGAAGAAAATGAGAATTTTTTTTCCATTGGTGTTGGCAATGGTTTTAGATAGAATATGCAGAGACTAGGAAAGGAAAAACAGCTGAGACTATATAAAGCTAAAAATGCTTCTATACAGCAAAGAAATCAATCAATGAAATGTAAAAGTAGACTGGGTTAAAGCAAACCATTTCTAGCCCCATGTCTGAAAAAACTCAACATCCAAAATATAATAAACTTACACAACTCACCAAAATTTAATATAAACCCCTCATAACCTAATTTAAGTATGGTAAAATACTTAGATTCTGCCCTAAAAATTAAACAAGTGTGTAAAGACATATAAAAGTTACTCAAGATCACATATTAGGCTACATAAACTGATAATTTAGCTTTTCTGCTTCATTTTTCTCACAGGAGTATGGGTGCACACTCTCCATCTTTCATGGGGCATCTTGAGATTAGTTAGCAAAATGCCAGGTTCTCATTTTCTTACATTATGCTTCCTCATTATTCCATCTTAATTGCCAAGAAAATCTCAAGTCTGGAAAACAACAAAATGCATATAAATTGCTAGATAATCATCAACTTTGAAAATTACTTCAGAAATCAATAAATACATTACTAGACCCAGATGTGAAGAAATATAAAATAGACCTACAAATCAACATTTAACGTTACAGCTGCTCAAAATATACTTGCAGTTATGCTGATATGGGAGCACATGCCACTAGTCTTCACTACCTCGAGGCCACAGCAGGAGGAGGATTTAGGCTAAGGAATTTGAGGCCCACTTGGCAACCAGCTCTAAAAATTGACCCACTAAAAAAACCAAACAGTAATAACATTTTTAAAAGGTGCCTTCACAGGTGATTTCTATGAAACATGTAATAAGTAATCAGTAAAAATAATTCATGATCACGTCTAAATGTAGAAGAAAACTGACTAATTCTGTAAGACCAGAATTACCAGATAACACAGCATAAAAATGGAAATTGCAGACCATCTTTTTATAGATGTTGATGCAGATATTCAAAACCCCTAGCAAACTGAGAAAAACAACAGAAAGTACTATTGGACTTCATGACCAAGAGGGACATTGTCATATGGTAAGTTTCCAAAAATCATTTTGATAGAGAAAAGCTTTTGGCAAATCACTTACCAAATTACTGTAAAACCTATGGCCAATTACGACCAGGGGAAAATTCTTTTTAAATCCACTTAAGGGCAGCTATGAAATATTTTCATATTTAATGGTGTGAACTGAAGTTTTTATCAATTTATTTTTAGAAAAAGAAAAAAATGTATGCTTTTCTAACTTCTAAATATGGTTTGAGAATATTAAAAGGGATTTTATACATCAAAAATCAAATAGCATATGCAGATGATACTATTATTTCTATAACGTTTCTAAGCAATATCCATGAACTAATGAAACATAAGAATTAGTTCAATAATGTCATGGGTAAAATGGTCAACATTAAATTATATACAGTAGCAATGAGCAGTGTTAAAATCGAGGCACAATCCATTCACAAATATAGGGAAAATAATCTAAATAATAGTATTATCAAAATAACTGTTCATTGCAAAGTAAAAAATAAAGGTGAAAATAAAATGCAAAAAAAATCATGGAAACAAAATGTGAAAACTGTTAATATTAAATGATTAAAAGTTTGATTTGGGGTTTTAAGGGTCGATAGGCTTCCTCCAGACTAGCGCGTGGGGTGGGGCCAGGCTTTCTTCTCAGGTCTGGCCTGGCGCGGTGCCGGGTTTTCTCCTCAGATCTGATATGTAATCTATGTGAGTTAAGTTATTAATTGAGTTATTAAGCTCCATAGTTTCTTTATTCAACTTTTGTTTGGAAGATCTATCCAGTGGTGAGAGAGGTGTGTTAAAGTCACCCCAGATCATGTTGTGGTCAATTTGACTCTTGAACTTGAGAAGAGTTTGTTTGAACATAGGTGCCCCATTGTTTGGGGCATATACATTTATGATTGTTGTGTCTTGTTGGTGTATGGTTACCTTGAGCAGTATGAGGTGTTCTTATTTATCTATTTTGATTGACTTTGGCTTAAAGTCTACTTTATTTAATATAAGTATGGAGATCCCTGCTTGGTTTCAAGGTTCATATGAGGGGTATGTTTTTTCCCAATATTTCACCTTCAGTCTGTCTTTTCCTGAGTCTCCTGGAGGCAAAATATTGCTGGATTTTTTAAAATCCAGGCTACTAGCCTATGTTTTTTGAGTGGTGTGTTTAAGCCATTAATATTTAAATGTGTATCTACATATTGATACAAGTTAAAAATTAATTTAATTTTAATTGAACATGTGTAGTGATCAAATCAGTGCAATTTCTACCTTCTAAAATATCATTTTGATGTTTGAAACCTGTGAAGTCTTCTTAGAATATTCAGAGACTAATAATTACTTATACAATTCAAACTATGGGCTATAAAACCCTCTTTACTGCTTTTTGGCACTCCTTGCCTACTGTCTCTTGAAACAGATATAAAAAGGTTTTCTCTTTTGTCGTTCTTTGTGATCAACTTTTTCAGCTTCAACATATGAGTGCAAACATACAGTATTTGTGAAATATGAAAAATCACTAGAAAAAGACAGTCTGCCATGGTAAATCCAGAAAAAAAAGAATATACATTTAAAAGTTGTAGACTATAATCCAGTGCCTTGTGAGGCTAAGACAGGAGTATGATGAGTTCAAATCCAGCAACAGGAAGCCCCTAAGCAATATGGTGAGAAGCTGTCTCTAAATAAAATATAAAATAGGAGTAGGGATGTGGCTCACTGGTTGAGTGCCCCTGAGATTAATGCCTGGTACCCCACAAATATTTTAGGGTTTCGCATTTAATTACTAGGCCTTAGTTATTGTCAGTGAGATCTATATATAAATGTCATATGCCAATTCTTATGAATTTATTTTATGTAGGTCAAATATTATATAAATATTTTTATAGTATAAGCTTAAATTGATCTCTATTATCATGTAAGAAATAACTTAAAAATTGTTTTAGGTGAAGCTGAATGCCTGCAATCCCGTTGGCTCAAGAGTCAGAGGATTGCAAGGTCAAAGTTAAGTAACTTAGCAATATTTTTCCCCAATATAAAAAATGGCTGGTGATATAGTGTAATGACTAAGTGTCCTGGGTTTAATCTGTGGTACAAAGGAAAGGAGGAGGGTTTTAAAATTGCCTTGTCTCAACAACAAAAACAAATGTGAAATTTAAAACCAAAAACTGAATTCTATCACTTTTCTGTGACACACAGAATCTGCTTTAATTCACTTTAAACATTTGAATCTTACACAATCCAAGTTTTCTAACACTCACTAAATGACATGTTTTAATCAAGCGGTTCTCCAGGCCATTGGATGAATTTAAGGTCAGTGTAGCTGAGGAATCTGCAGTTATACAAATTGCAGTGTGCAGGTGCCATGAATTTGCAGTAATAGTCAAGATCTCATGGATGGATTGTTCATTGCCTTGAAACTGTTGGAAAATTGTTTTCTGATGGTAAATTTATATATCAGTATTGGGAAAAATTTAGACCCTTTCTTGATAGTATGCTTCCAAAAAAGGGACAGAATTTCATGCAATAATGAGGAGAACTAATCTTCATACAGGTAGTGGCCAGGAGAAAGCACAGTCTGGTCATTCTGCTAGCTCCAGTTTTGAACCACAATCATCACTAAAGAATACGCATCAAGTATATATGGTTTAAATTGTGTAAATGCACCATGGTAGTGCTGTGAAAAAATATCTATAGTAATGTCCCTGCTGAGGCTCCATTGTTGTTAGGAAGCATCCTGGGGAATGGGAATGATTCATAGATGACTGAAATCCTGAGCTCTGTACCTTCCCAGCTGTGCACATTATGCCTGGCACAACATAGTCCAGGAGATCATGAGACATAACACAAGCTCTCTGACATCAAGGAGGTAATCTGAGAAACACCTCTCAAACAAGGGTCTATAAAGTGATACTTCCAGCTTGGTCCATGGATGCCCTATTGTACTGGGCACTCATGTCCTTTATGTACTGAAGAAATCAAGCTGCCCCGAAAAGTGGGCATTCTGTGTGGAAGGATATGTAAATCACAGGGAATCTAACACAGATTTCTAGAATAGGTTGCATTTGAAGAATTCACATATGGTAAGAAGAAGGAAAGGCCAAGTGAGGAGATTAGAAAAAACAGTTCACACATGAAAAAGAATTTTTCAAAAAAAAAATCACAAGTTTTGTTTGTTAGAGCTGATAGTAAAGACTCCCTCTAGTATCTGGATTCAGGAAGGAGTCATGTTAAATATGGTGCTGTCACTAAAGTCAGGGGAGGCTGTGTGATACATGCACCATCATCTGTGTTGCAACCATCTAGTGAGGATTGCTCAGGCAGTGGACACGAGCTGGTGGTCAGGACAGAAGTAGAGAAAATTAAAGGAGAAGGATACCCTGCTGCAAGTTAGGGTTATTTGGATCCTCTGGGTGGGCACATTCCCTGGTGAAAGTGAGAGGAAGAAACATCTTTTCTCCCATATGCAATCTGAGCACCATGCTGTTCATAAGGGGTGAGAAAATGAAATTTGTCACCCGTAACAACACATGTGCAGACTTACAGCTTGGGGTTGTCCTCATCCCCCAGCTCAGCTTTACCACTACTTCCAACCCTCTCCATGTACTCTTCGTGTTCACTAATAGATAAAAGGGAGATGAAGAATTGAGACTGGTCTTGCTTCAAGCAAGTTGGCTTGGGACTGATGACAGCTTCGGCAGAAACCTCTTACATGTGGCTCTTTGTGTGCTGGGAATCTATGAAGAGCACTAGGGAGAAATAACTGGCACTGCAGAGAGGGCAACACCATCACCAAGCACCTCTGCTGCAAAACACACCCTCCAGTAACATGATGAGCAAACCCTGGGCAAGACACGACTGAATGAATGGCAGCTCTTTATGAGAAGTAGATATGAGAACCATGGCTTGCTTTTATAAATTGTCAGGGTTTTAAAATACAGATCAGGATTCACACTTACATCTATAATATTTATATTTTATCATTTTAAATTTCTCCTGAGAAAAGCCACTTAAAGAGAAATTGTTCTTTAAAGTCAAGAAAGAAGAAGCCCCAGAGGGGCTACTCTGTAGGGACAAGTGCATGGAGTAGTGCGTACAGGGCATAGGTTAAGGGTGACTGTGTGGCAGCCCCCCCCCATGCTAGGCACGTGAGTGGCAAATTGCTTACCCCATCGGCACAACTCTGGGCACGAGGCCATATGTTGCAGTCCCACTCTTTGATTGTTCACCGTAATAACAGTTAGCAGACATTACATTGGTGGCTGTCTATATTTTGCTTAGGCACTGCTTGAGTACATATACATGGTAACTGCACAATAAAATCAGGCCAGCTTCCTGATTGGTCTCTGGAGGTCTTGATTAGAGTCTGCACAGCCACACTCTCCTCTACTCTGTTCTGTGGAGCTCCTCAGGGATGAGAGAGCCAAAGCACTTCTCTGCAGACCCCAAGCTCTCATTACTGAGAAATCCACATGATTCTGCAGGAGGGTCTGTTTTCCCTGACTGTTATTGTGATAGAAGAGTCAAGTTCTCCTTCCACCTTTTCTGCTTTATCTTGTTCTGTGTGTCTTAGGGTAACATTTATCTGTGCATGCTAATGACATGAGAAATTGAATTTTGGAAAAAAATTTGAAAGTGACCGGGACAGGATGGATTTCAAGTATCCTGAATGTTCCTCTAAGCAAAATTGAATTTACACATTTCCATTATTAGATATTACAAAAAGTTTTTAGTGATTAAAACAGAATGGACTAATACATAAAAATATTCTTCCAAATTCTTGTGAATTATATTCCTGAGCCTATAATTTGGCACCATGAATTGGAACTTACCAGCACGTTTATTTGATTTTCTAAAATATTTAATGTACTTCTTTCTGACCACGGTCCCTTGTTGACATTTACCAACTGAAAGTTCTTAACCATATGAGATTCTATTCTATAAAATGAGTATTTGAACACAGAAACTCATTTCCATCTAAAGATTTCAAAATGTACAATTACTCAAACCATAATTGTTCTATGAGTTATGATGATGACCAAAGCAAGATTATCAATCAAAATATTAAAACTTATTAATTTCCTGGTAATAAGTATACAAATTTGTAGTGTTTAAAATCTCTACATGACATACCATATGTAAGTTATGTCCCATGAAGTTATTAAATTGAAAAATAAAGAAGTACAACTGACATTCCCTACAAAAAAAATTGACTCATTTTAGCAGGATCTCAAAGAAGCAAACATCTTTAAAAGACAATATCCTCATTGCACCATATAGAACATGGTCCTCTGGGCTTATGAGAACTGTTGGATTCCAGAGGACCATGTTCTATATGGTGCAATGAGAATATTGTCTTCTAAAGATGTTTGCTTCTTTGAGAAGCAAAGAAGCTACTGGAAAAGCTCACTAGTAGACTGAATTTCCTCCTCCAATGCCCTTTTTAGAATCCACACTAACTCTGCATCTGAGGACACAGAGGTACTTTGTCATCTGAATAAGCTGAACAGAGCACAAACACTTGTAAGTTTTATAAAAAGGATGTGTTTAAGTTCTGTCTCTGCAGATTTGTAATTCTAATGTCTGTAGAAAGGCAAGAAGTTCATACTGGAGAACACAGAACTGTGGCTGCCCCAGTGGGACATGTCATCTCTCTTAATTTTATTGCCTTCTCTGATGGATAACAGCAATCCAAGAGATCTGGGCTTCAAACTCTTGAAGTTTCCTGGACTCATCTGGAAAAGGATCTTGATTGAGATCATTTTCTCATGCTGATAAGGAAACTTAAATTACTCTAATTCTGGTCCTAAAATAAAATTTGTCCAGCCCTGTCTCACAACTTATAATGCATCTACTTTGATGTGAGAAACTCCTTGTACCCCCATAATTTCCCTGAAGCCCTTAAGTGTGTGATGGGCCTCTCTTTCCTAGTTTGCACATGGAGCACACTTTCTTGGAGGTAGTGATGGTTTGGTATGTCATCCTTTCCAAAATGATAGTCCTGTGGCTCAAGTTCTAAGTGAAATATTAAAATTAAGAAAAGAAGAGGAAGAGCTATAGGTCATATGTTGTTAGAAATCACAGGAAGATGGAATCTAGTCAGAGCCGAGGCAGAGTCTGAGCTGGAGTCCACTCTAAGAAGCCTACAGGATCAACTCCACCTTCTCTGAGAGAAACCATGTAAAAAGCAGGATCAGTCTCCTGGGTACTGTATAAAAATATACATAAAAGCATTAAAGCGCTATGTTAAAAAGGATCCCCGTTATTTGGAGTCAAAAGAAAGGACAGTTATTTCAAGCAGACCCACTTAAGTTTCAGTTGTAGAAATCAGAAGACAGTTCTTGAACACTGCCACTATCAACAAGTGAAGGGTTAGTACAAGCATGATAATAAATGAAACATTTGTTTTTTCTAGAGGTAGCTGGAAACTTGGACTAAATGGAAATATATAAAATGAAAACTCATATCCACAGACAGAAATTCCACATGGATGAAATGAGGGAGGTTGGAAAACTGAAGAAGAAAGTCACAATAATTCCCAAAGCATGAGACCTCCAAAGCCACATGAGAGGGAAACATAAAATAGAAAAAGAATGCAAGTCATTGAACAAGTATTTCAGCATATTAACAGTTAGGAAAGACACATCAAGGGGGGAGGAAAAGTGTCCCCTCCTGCAGCCCCCATCCTAGACCAGCCACATGAAAGTTTTGTGCCTTTGGTGAATTGGGCTCTGCCTTACTCCCTGGCATAGCCTATTAATCACCAACGTGTCACCTGGAATACTTTCCCTCATACACACTCACTTTCTTGGAGGCTTCGGAATGAGCCATGGCAGAAGGTTGGCCAGAACTCCCAACTTTGTGGAGCCAAGAAAAGCTTATTGGAGAGGTGGAGATTTACAGACCACACCTTTGTTGTAATGTGGACATGCTGTGTAATTAGGTGTTGTTGAGTCGATTCTCTTTGTAGCCATGATTTTTCATAGAGAGGAAAATAATTTAATCGCTAATTGTGAGGATTAGGACACAATATACTGAACAAGTTAGTTCCAACCAGTTAAAGAAGGTTATCTGGGGAGCTGGGCATGGTGATATTTGCCTGTAATCTCAGCAGCTTGGAAGGCTGAGGAAGGAGGGTCATGAGTTCAGAGCCAGCCTCAGTGAAAAAAAATCACTAAGAAGATCAGTGAGATCCTGTCTCTACATAAAATAGGGATATGGATGTGGCTCAGGGGTTGAGTGCCCCTGAGTACAATCTTTGTCATCGTACCCCCCAAAAAAAGAATGTCTGGGGAGTGAGTCTCAGGCTTTGGATTCATAAGAGCTTTTATGGAGGTTCTAAAGTGTGGAACTAGTATAGAATAAGTGTTATGGGCCAAGCTCTGGGTTAAATGTGCATGCATTTGAGTCCAGGCTTTATATATATATATAAATATATATATGTATGTATTATCAATTTGATGTTGATCTACTGATGGAATATTTCCTTTCCAAGGCATGTATGTGCTTTATTTAAAGTCTGAAATAGTAGATATATATTTTAAATAATCTACAGCTACATATTGAAAAATAATAGTCATCAGAAAATCATGTATGTGAAGCTCGATCATTTCATGACTCTTTAGAACATGTAGATCTATAAGGCAAGATAGTAAGAGAAACAATAAAACTGAAATATTCATGAACTTGAGATACCATTTAAAAATCTGAGGTGAATGTTGGTTCACAATCTGACTTCCATAACAAGACACCTATAGCACAAATATTATAAATCAAGAATAAATAAAGGAGATAGACTCAAAATAAAAAGCTGCTTCTCAGCAAAAGAAACAATAATGTGAAGAAAGAACCTACAGATTTTATACAAATCTTTACCACATGTAATTCAAAAAAAGCACTAATGTCTAGAGTATATAAAGAACTAAAAATTAACACAAACAACAACAACAAACACCAATTAACAAATGGACTCAGTAACTGAACAGACAACGTGACAGAAGAAATATAAGCCATTAACAAATATATGAAAAAACATTCCACCTATCTAGCAATTAGGAAAATGTAAATCAAAATTACTTTAAGATTTTATCTCACTTCAGTCAGAATGGCAATCATTAATAATACAGGCAACAATAAATGTTGGTGAGGTTGTAAGGAAAAGGAACACTCACACATTGCTCATGAGATTGACTCCAAATTGGTGCAACCACAATGGAAAGCAGTATGGAGACGCCTTGCAAAAGCAGAATGGAACCATCATTTGAACCAGCTATCCCTCTCTTTGGACTATACCCAATGGACTTAAAAGCAGCATACTACAGGGAAACAGCTGCACCAATGTTTATAGCAGCACAATTCACAATAGATAAACAATAGAACCAACCTATGTTTCCTTCAACAGATGAATGGATAAATAAAGTGTGATATATATATATATATATATATATATATATAATTTCCCCCACCAATGGAATATTACTTAGCTTTAGAGATGAATGTAACTATGCCATTTGGTGGTAAAAGGATAGAGTTGAACAATATCATGCTAAGTGAAATAACCCTCACCCCCACCCCCTTACACACACAGAAACACAAAGGCCAAATGTTCTCTCCAATAAGAGTATGCTAATTCACAATGGAGGTGGGGCAAAATAGTTATTTAGATTAAGTAGAGATGATTGCAGGAAAAGGAGGGAATATGGGGATAGAAATTATAGTAGAATGAAACAGACATTACATATAATACATAATATATATAGATGCTAAAACACTCAACAAGGAGGGGGAATAGAAAATCATTGGTTAGACAAAGTTAAATTGAAGGAAAGAAAAGGGAAATAGGAGTACAAATGACAAAAGAATGAATCGACACAAATTTTCAATGTTTATATATAAATACACCACCAGGGAAGGTCCACACCATGTACACCTCAAGAATGAAATACTAACTAAAATGAGTTTTACTCCATGTATAATATGTCAAAATTTGCTCTACTATCATGAATACCTAAAAAGAGTAAGAAATTTTAAAAATGACAAGAGAAAATTTGTATACCGAGAAGGTTTGTGAGTTAAAAACTCTTCAATGAATGGTAATGTCTTTAAGGTTAAATAAAAGTATAAAAGAGTACCTTGAGCCCATACAAAAAAACAATGGTAAATAGAGTTGCCCAAGTCAGTCTGCGCAACTAGGTATAATCACAAAATTTTTGGTTTACAACTCTTTTCTATTTGTTTTACAAAGCAGAACAAGAACAATACTTACAAGTTGAGCAGAGAGGAAGCATTACATAGCAGTGTTATGAATACTATGAATAGTGCTGTGGGCACTCAAAGAAAGCATTCTAAATTTCCTCCCCCATGCAATAAAAAATGATGCAGTTGAAAGATACACTACTTACTGATTAGAAAACACATACATGTGTTTGTGACATTCAGTATGTGGGCAGCTGCTCAACTTCGCAGGTCAGATCCAATAGATAAAGAATACAATCTCTTCACACAAGACAGTATTTCCTTGAGTAATACTATGAAAGCAAGAGAGAAAGCAAAAGGGAAAGACAAAGGCAACTGTATTACCAGACTAGGAAAACCCCAGCACTGAACCTATGTACTGGGAAGTCCCAAAGAGCTTTTCAGGGTCCTGACTAAAAAGTGCTGGGCAGAGCATCCTCTCCACAGGTGAGAGTTTGAAGTCTTGTTCTAAAAAAGTTACGCCGAATAAATACAAGTTAGAACAAAGAAAACTTCATTCTAACATCTTGCATAACCTGGTGATGCCCTGAAGAACCTCAAGTCCTCCCAAGAACAGGTCAGATCATAGAGGAGGGAGCGATAGCCTCGAGATGACTAAATAAATTGGGATTCCAATGAGTGAGCCACCTAGCCAGATGCATTGAGGAATCAGCATTCTTTAGCTGTTTCATCCAAGATTGCAGACATCATTCAATCAAGAAAAGGAAGATCTTTAGTATTTTCCTTAGACCTCTAGGACTGAATCTTCCCTCGTGGCCTTATAAATAGTTTAAACTCTCATCTGTAAAATGAAGCCAGTTTTCTGCATAAAATAATGTGGAGATAAGCATGAAACCTAGAGATTTATCCTTTGGAATAACAAATGGTGTGAATATTATTCTCCTTGAACTTATCATTATATTTTAATATTTATTTTCCCAAATAAAGTTAAATAAAATATTGGGGGTGGTGTTTTGTTGACCCAAAGGGCTCACATATGAAGAGAATATTGTGTTTTTACTTTTTGAACAGGACTTGTAGACGAGAGTCTAGAGGTTTATTTCAATCAAAATTGTGTTTCTCTCTCTGTGGTGTCATGGGCTCTTGGGGCTATAAGACCTGAGGAGGGACATGGTTAGTTCATAGTATCTTATAATTACTGGGTTGCAGAGGGTTCTGGGAGACCATGACACATGCTATCTATCGTATAATCCAATAAGTATAACAAACATTATATTGTAAATTATTAAGTAGAACCAAAGTGTCTAAAAATCAAAATATATAATGAAATAAAAAATGTGGGGACATAAATGCTCCTATAGTATGTCTTTTTTCTTTTTACAGTTATCATTTTACATATTTCTAGTTACACATTTTTACTGGGTATGCAAAACTAAAGAAGTGGTTCCAAATTGTGATGTTTTTCCTACACTAGAGGCGAGTATAGTCACCTCAGTGATGAACGTCATAGAATTCATGAGGAACTGCATAGTTTCTTCAGTCCAAGAGTCAGGATGGACCTATGGACCATATGGATTCCCCAGGAAACATAAAGACTATTGCCCCCTTCAGCAACCCTGCTTTATTGCCTGAATATGCACGTTGGCTCCTAGTCTCTTGGGTCTTTCTTTTCTCCTTGATTGGGAGCTTGTATAACTCTCTGGAGTTGTAGATCTCTTAGGGAGTACTGCTACTCTATAAGGTGAAATGTTAAACTCATAATTCAAACTAGGGATATCTGGGCATTATTTTAGTATCCCTAGGTTCTTCCTATAACTGTCTTAATTTTCCCATCATTACAAACAAGAGAGTATATAATTTACATAAATAATATTGTCCAAATAATACTTGATTAAACATATGAAATAATTAATGGAGATGTTATAGCATATTTACAAAACAGAATGTTTTACTATTGCATCGATCCATTAGCAAAGTGAATAGTGGGAATGTGCGACCTAATAACATCATTATATGCATGACAAGGTTAACATTAAGAAATTTACACTTTATTTACCAACAAATTACATTTGTTATAAAATATAAGTAAAAACGCTCTGTAAAACTTGCATGGTGGACCATGCTTTGGCCCTAGGGATGTGAGAAGCTTTGCAAGTTCAAAGTCAGGCTCCATAACTTAGTGAGGACCTATGCAACTTACCAAACCCTATCTCTAAATAAAAAAGAAAAAAATCTGAGGATGTAGTTTACTGATTAAGTGTCACTAACTTTAAGGGGGCTCTGAAAATTTTAAATTTTAAATTTCATATAAATATAAAGAGACTTCTGAAATAATCTACTCTGAGTATTATTATTTCTCCAGTTGTGAAAAATGAGACTCTTTAGTAATTGTTGATTTATCCTAAAATTATATCCTTTTAGGGATGCACAATTCTATACTTGTATTTTCTTATTTCTACAATATCAGCTCAAGATTTAAGAAAATTTTCAGCAAATGTCAAAAACAATTACCCATTTTCTACATAAATGATTTTTTTTCCTCCTAGGTCCCAAATACTTCAAGGAATGGGCTATAGATATGAAACTTACTACCATCTTTATATTTGTCAGGGTGTTTTTGTAAATATTTTGCTGTTTTCAAAGGTACACACTTTGGACAGATGCTACTCCACATTTGCTACAGATATGAGGCCAGTAATTTAAAAATGTCAGAAATTTGAATACAGTCTTGGACACATTCTTTGGGTTTCTATATGCTATAAATCCTCCAGTGTTTCAAAAATGATGGATCAATGGCCAAAAGCTTTGCAAAAGTTTTTCCATACATCCTCTCACTCGTATAAATTCTGAGGTGCTGAGTAGGGTGTGAACAACTATTGGAGACTCTGTCACCTATTTACATTTATATGATTTCTGTGCTATCATATCTCTGGTATAGTGTTGAACTACTGTGAAATAGGGTTGACTTATCGTTAAAGACACTGATGCAATGTTTTCATTGTAAAACTTCTCTCCAGTATAAAATCTATAATGTTTAGTAAGATGTGATCTTCAATATTAAAAGCTTGGCCATTCTTCACATTTATAGGTCTTCTCTCTAGTGTGGGTTCTCGGGTGTCGAGTAAGTATTGATTTTTGATTAAAACTATTGCCACATTCTCTACATTTGTAGGGCTTCTCTCCAGTGTGGATTTGCTGGTGCTGAGTAAGTAATGATTTTTGACTGAAACTCTTGCCACACAATTTACATTTGTAGGGCTTCTCTCCAGTATGAATCCTTTTGTGACAATTAAGCTGTGAGATGGTATTAAAAGCTTTGCCACATTCTTTACAGCTGTAGGGCTTCTCTCCAGTGTTGATTCGCTGGTGCTGAGTAAGTGATGATATGTGATTAAAACACTTGCCACACTCTTTACACTTGTAGGGCTTCTCTCCAGTGTGGATTTGCAGGTGATGAGTGATGATATTTGACAGAAACTTTTGCCACACACTGTACATTTGTAGGGCTTCTCTCCAGTGTGGATTCTCAGGTGCTGAGTAAGTACTATTTTTTGATTAAAACTTTTGCCACATTCTTTACATTTGTAAGGCTTCTCTCCAGTGTGGTTTCGCTGGTGCTGAGTAAGTGATAATTTCTGACTGAAACTCTTGCAACACACTGTACATTTGTAGGGCTTCTCTCCAGTATAAATCCTGATATGGTAATAAAGATTTGAGTTTCTATTAATACTTTTGCCACACACTATACATTTGTAGTACTTCTCTCCAGTATGAATTTTCTGGTAATTTTTTAGGCTTTATTTTTAACTGAAACCTTTGCAAAATTGTTTAGATATCTAGGGCATCACTCCAGGGTGTGTCCACTGGTGACAAATAAAATTTGAGCTTTCATTAGAAGTTTTGTCACATTCTTTGCATTTGCACAGCATATCTCCTGTATTAACACTGTGATGTTGAGTAAAGTTCTTGAGTGCATTGCATTCTTCACATTGGTAGGTCTTCTCTGCAGAATAAATTTTTTGGTGTTGAGTAAGGGTTAAAAAACTTTTTAAGTCTTTCCCACACTTTTTACATTTACAGGTCTCTCCTTCAGTATAAATCCTCTGATATTTAACAAGTTGTAACTTTTCACTAAAAGTTTTTTCACATTCTTTAAATTTGTAGAATTTATTACTGTCATAGTATCTGCTGTCTTTAAAAAAATATATCAAAGCATTTGCTGTCTCAATATATTCTATACTTATAGGGCTCACTTTCTGTATAAATTTTCTTGTATTAAGCAAGCTCTGCACTGTGGTTAAGATCCCTTTCACATATCTTACACTTGCAGGTTTTGTCTTGGCTATGAATATTTTAATGAATACTAGTTTTTGATCACTAAAGCAAGACTTTCCTACATTTTTCATCTTGGTAAATTTCCTTTAGACAAGGACTAGGTTTTCTCTACATTCATAATTTTTATCACCAATGTAAATATACTGGTCATTACTCAGGGTAGAGACATGGCTTATTGTGTTACTTATAGCATTATCTATATAGTGCACTTTCCAGAAATCTGTATCAGAATTGTCATTGAGCAATAGTGGGGAAGTAGAAACTTTTCTATAATTCTTAATATAATCCATATGGGCACAAGAAGAAATTCATCTTTTGTTTCAGAAAAAATGGATATTTTATAAAGAATATCCCCAAAGGATCACTTTTAGAAATATCTTTTCTGTACAAATGTTTGGCTGGAATATTTAATCAGTGCTACTTTTATAATTGGCCAAGTTAAAAACTGATGCATGGACTAGCTTTTAAATTTTTCACATTGCCTTTCAGTTCAAAAATGGCTGTGGATTTATTCTTAAAGACATATAAAACTCCTCAAAATAATTGGAATACATTGAATTTTTGTTTCAGATATTAATTGTCTCTGGTGTCTTTTGACCATAAAATTATTATCATAAATAGGGACTACTGATTGATTTTGACTATTATAATACAATATTTGAATTCTACTCTCACCTATATTTTCCCATTGTTTTCTTGGTTGTATATAGTCAAAGTCACACTTTCCACATCTTCCCTCTCTCTCTTTTATTCCCTGCTCTGGTAAAATTTGTCGAGGATGATGAGAAGTCATGGCTGTAATAAATAAAAATAACAAACATGTTTACTTACTGTACTGGGCTGAGTATATTTTGCAAACCTAATAAATCACAGAAAAAAGTAACATCAGCAGGGGAGTGGATTATTAAATCCAAGTCCATCAGTACTGTAGAAATATATAAATCAAATAAAAATACACACAAAATATTACTTGAAGATTGTCCTAATCATCTTTGTGTTCACAGTATCCAAGATGAGCACATTACAATGGAGAGTAATATAGTAGAGAAAAATACATTGTGTTACACAACGATTTTCCTCCTTCAGAATATATTTTAAAAATCTACCAACTTTCTTCTGTTTCATTAAAGATAAAAATATGAAACATGTAAATATTAGGAGACTGTTCAAAAAGGGGTTCCTGCTTACCAACAGATAAAAACATGGCTAAATCAACTGTAAGCAAAGTTATGAATCACTCAAAGGGAATAGTCAATTATCATTTAAAAGAAGTTTACTGAACTAAACCAACACACAAAAAAACAGAATAAAAATTTGTTAAGAATTGTTAATAGTAATAATCAGAAAATGTATGTTGAAAGACTTTCTTTAGAAAACGTCTGAGAGAGTCAGGGGTGGTTGTACATAGCAACATAGGAGGTTGAGCTAGAGCATCAAAATTTTATGCAAAGTGCTAAATCACCCTTTAGTTCTATTTCCAGTACTAATAAACACATCTCAAAAAATAGAAAAAATGAACATCAAGCAGCTCATTTTTCTCCAAGTTATAAAGACTCAAAGTAGGTTTTAATCCATTTTTAAAAACTCAGAATACTGAGAGCATCCAAGAGAAAAAGATGGGTCACCTAGAAATGTGTAACTATATGTTTGTAAAATTCTTAGTCGAATCCTCACAACACAGGAAGGAATTCAAGTCTATCTATATTCAAGGGATGAAAGAATAAAATTATCAACCAAGACATTATATTCACAGCTACTACCTTTCAAAAGAGAAGGAAAATGAAAACTTTAAACATATAAATATACACACACTATTCATCAACACTTGATCAGTTCTCTAAAAAGTACTAAAGGTAATCTTTCATAATAAAATGTAAGTGCACAGCATCATAAGTCATATGAAATTTTAAATATTTCTTGGCAAAAACAATTCTATTTTATAGTAATGATGGGTCATAAAACATGTAATTTTGCAATAGAATTTGAAAGAAAAAAGCATAACAAAAATGCTGTCAATAGGCATATATACCAGTAACAATAATATAATTTTAAAAGAACACATACATATATTCAGTTTTTTAATAAACTGAAGTAAAGTTGATACTCATAAAAAGTATAAGAAGGAGATTCTTCATTTTTAAAGATTTTCATTGGCAAATGCAAGATTACAAAATTCTGATCAAAACAAAACTTGGATATCTGAATTAACTCTAAATATTGCAACTGTAGGTAGTCTACAGGATACTCTAAATCTAAGAACACACACATACTGAAAGCAAAGGGATATAATAATGACACATACAAAAGTGGTTGAACAAACCCTGGGCTGTCTAAATTATAGTACACAAAACATAGTTTAAGACAGTTATAAAATATAGAAGACGTTTTAAATTAAAAATAACTTTGAAAAGAGGCAAAAGAGAGAAAATTACCCTTTCCCTAGGTTCTGAATTAAGAGTAAATACATTCGCTACGTACTTCATACTTCCCAAACACACAAAAAAAACACTGAGAGGGTTGAATGAAAACAAAGAATCACTGTCATGCTAAGAGACATCAATCCCCACTTACTGAAAAGGGAAAAACAGTGAAGCAAAATGGTAATTGCAATGCATAAGACTTTGAATATATTTTGAAACTACTAAATATAAATATTTAAGTGATAGTTATTTTGTAACCAATATGGAATAAATATTTGAAGTCAAAAGTGGTAGGGATTTTCAAAAATCCATAAATATATGTCACTTGATGGAACACCCTTTTGCATGCTGTTGTTCAAAATTGAAAGATTAAATTTAAAGATGTTTATACTACTTAAAGTTAACTAGAGGCTCCATGTAGTATTCAGAAACCTCCCATAGTTAATTTTTATTGAAGACAAATCAATCCTTTAAATTGTATGAATATACCCCAAAATACAAATAAGACTATTTCCCTGCCAAAAAAAAATATATATATTAAAAATTACAGCATTCAATTGTAAATGCAAACATGGAGTCAGGTAGACGGAGTTCTCAGTGAGTGTGGCAATAAGCCCTCACATCAATAGCAAATTAAAAACATTGAACACCAGTGTTGTTACATTGTTATTCAACAGAGCCATCATGAGGAACGCAAACCAAATAGCCCTTGAAAAGAACGATGAGCAATATTGGAATATAGAAACTACAGAGCTTTGAAGTCAAGAATTTATTCTAAGTATATATTTTACAAAATGTATGTACACTAGATTAACTGAAATGTCACAGAAAGAATACTGCAGGATTTTATGAACATGACATCTCTAAACTAAAAAAGAAGCTTTCTGAACAAAAGAGAATAGTTATGTGATTAGGAGACAGAAATGAGTCCTTGCTTTCTAGGCATTCTTTTTTAGATGTAAACTTTGTACAGATATATTGCATAACAATTTGAATTAATGTTACTGAACTGTATATTTACAATTTTGGAGACAGTAAGTTTTACTTTGTGGTTTTGATTACACTGAAAATTAATAGATAAAGAGAATTGCAACATTTCTCAAAGCTACATTTAAAATAATGTGGTCTTTATCCTATAAATAAGAACAAGCTCATCAATATACAAATGATGAGCATGAATGTAATCTCAGCTACTAGGAAGTCTGAGGCAGGCGAATTGCAAATTAAAGACATCCTCAATAACTTAATGAGAACCTCTCTCCAAATATGAGTGAAAAGGAGCTCGGGGTGTAGTTCCACATGAGAGTATCACAGCCATCAATCCCCAATAGAATTACACATAGAAAATTTCAATTTGTACGTACATGGGCATAATGAAAAGCCAATCAAGATAAAATACAAAAGTCATGGACAAAAGAGGCTTTATATTTATACAAGCAAAAGCACATATAATATTTTTGGCAATGCAAACAAGAATCAGAGATATCTTAGTTTGTGAAGCAATAAACTTATATGAGGAAACTCAGTCTATAACATGGAACCTACTGTACACAATTTAAGAAAGAGGAAAAAACAACTAACTTGTACATATCCACAGATATATTATTTTACAAATCCTCTCACTCAAATAAAACTTACACCATCTCTCAAAACAGCAGTCTTTGTCCAACTTGACATTCATTCCATGGCAGATAATTTCACAGAAAATCCATTACAGATATCAGAAAAAACACTGATAAGAAAATTTTAGTGAAAAAAAATGTACAAATAAGATTAGAGACACTGACTTATGATAGTAATGTATTACAATGGGTGGACCTAGAGGTCTCCAGAAATGTGCAAAACTTTCCTGCTAATAATGGAAGAAGGGCTGGAGTTGTAGAGTAGTGTTAGAGAGCTCGTCTAGAATGTGTGAGGCCCTGGGTTCAATTCTCAGCACCATATATGGATAAATAGGAAATTCATTAACAACTAAAAATATTTTTAAAATTATGGAAGTGCTGTCAGATAACATTGACACTCACAAGGCAAGGGGAGTGTTTTGTTGTTAATTTGAATCTATGGAGACATTACTGGAGGAGAAGCAGGATACTACATAGTTTTAAAGCACAAAAAAGGACAGGTTTTTCTATGATAACAAGAGAAAAAATGCAAAGCTTCTAAAAAATGTTTTCTGCAGGATAATGGCTCAATGAACCTTATTGAATTTAGACTTCTTCCTCTACCTCAATCATGTCCTCTACTACATGTGGGCCACAGGATTTGACATCACTGTATTCCTCTAACTCAACCATATGTCAAGTGAAAGATATATATCATGCCACAAATAAAAAACATTAAGAATTAAATGAAACATCATTAACATTTTCTTGTCAGCACCAAGAACTACCCCATCTTTATTATTGAAAGCATAAATCTGCAACACATTCTTGTGGAGAAGTTCCCAATAGATATACTTCAAGGGAAAAAAAACTAAATAATGTTAATTAGGAATTTTGAAGGAAAGTTATGCTCACCCACAAAGACTAGGTTGCTGTAGTTCTCCAAAATCACTTCTCTATATAAATTCTGCTGAGCAGGATCCAGGCATTTCCATTCCTCCTTAGAGAAATCAATAGCCACATCCCTGAATGTCAATGGCTCCTAAAATAAACATTGTTAGATCAATAGAACATGGACCAAACCATTATTCAGTTTTTAATTTGAATTAAGAGTTAGTTAACTGACTGTCATGTACGAGAATGAATTTAATTATGTAATAAGATACTTTCCATTATGTAATTCAGAGGAAAATACATAAGACCAAAAACAGTATATATATTCCATATCAAAGTGAAGTGAAGGATATATACCATAATCCAAGCACTGAATAAAAGCCCAACTCCTAACTTTTCTGCCATCAGTGAATGTGAAATTTGGCGGACATTCCAGATGAAAATCAGACTTGTCAAAGATATTCTCATAAGGAGATTGTGCACAAGGGAGACAAAAAGGCTGGTAAAAAAGTTTTTGAAAACAGTCTGGTTCCAATTCTCTCTACTTTCTATCCATGAGATAGATTGAGATCCACAATACAACTAGTTTCAAGTATCATGCATGACACATTCCCAATGTGTAATATATTCATAAAATATTAATGTTTAGAGACATGTAAAGTCACACTTCCACCTTGTGAAAAGACAAACTTGAAATATTTCGGGGCTGGGTTTGTGAATCAGTGGTAGAGCACTTGCCTAGCATGTGTGAAGCACTGGGTTCGATTCACAGCACCACATATCAATAAATAAAAATAAAAGTCCATTGGCAACTGAAAACATTTTTTTAAAAAAAGAAATATTTCAAGTTCTATAAGCAGTTCAACGAGTGAATCAATTTGGTACAATAGAATGAAGAATGGGTTACAGAAGACTTCAAGGAGGAGATTAGAAAATTCTAAGGGGTAAAAAAGAATGTAGACACAACATGTCAAAATCTCTTGGACTATGAAAGCAGTACTAGGAGGAAACTTCATTGCATGGAGTTCATTCCTTAAAAAAAGCAAAAGTCAATAATTAATCTCATACTTCATCTCAAAGCCCTAGAAGAACAAATCAAAAGTAGTAGAAGGCAACAAATAATTAAAATTAGAACTGAAGTTGAATTAAAAGAAACAATTAAACCTTGACAAAAAGTTGGTTCTCTGACAGAGACCTATCTATGCTAATGAAAAGAAGAAGAGAGAAAATTCAAATTACCAGCATACATGATTAAAATGGCAATATCCCAACAGACACTACAGAAATAGAGAGGATATTTAGAAATTATCTTGAAAATGTATACCCCAATAAAATAGAAGACATTGAAGGCATAAACAAATTTCTTAAGTCATATGATATGCCAAGATTGAATCAGGAAGACATTCACAATTTAAACGGACCAATATTAAATGATGAAATACAAGATGCCATCAGAAGCTTACCAACCAAGAAAGCTCAGGCCCAGATTGATACACTGCCAAGTTAAACAAGACCTTTGAAGAAGAAATTCAATAATACCAATATTCTTCAATTTATTTCAGAAAATACAGAAAGAAGCAGCACTTAAAACTCATTCTTTGAGGCCAACATCACCCTGATCCCCAAACCAGGCAGGGACAAATGAAAGAAAGAAAACTTCAGGCCAATATCCCTAGTGAACATAGATGCAAAAATTCTGAATAAAATTCTGGCAAATTAAATACAAAAACATATTAAAAACGTCGTGCACTAAGATCAAGTGGGGTTTGTCCAGGGATACAGGGTTGGTTCAACATATAGAAATCAATATAGTTAATTTATCACATCAATAGACTTAAAATTAAGAATCATATGATCATCTCAAGAGACACATAAAAACCATTTGACAAATACAGCACCATTTCATGTTCAAAAAATTAGAAAAACTTGATAACAGGAACATACCTTAACATCATACTGGCTCTCTACTTTAAGACTAAAGCCAACATCATTGTAAAGGGAGAAAAACTAGAGGCATTCCCTCTAAAAACTGGAACAAGACAGGGGTGCTCTTTCTCACCATTTCTACGCAATATATTTCTTTAATCACTGGCCAGAGCAATTAGAAAGATGAAAGAAATTTTAAAAAATAACTACAGGAAAAGAACTTAAATTAGCACTATTTGATGACAATATGATTCTATACCCAGAAGACCCCAAAAGCACCATCAGAAAATTTCTAAAACTAAAAATTTAATTCAGCAAAGAGCAGGATATAAAATTAACACACATTTAAAAAGGCATTTCGTTGTATCAGGGAAAAGGCTCAAGAAAAAAATAAGAAAAACTACCCCATTTACAGTAACTTCAAAAAAAGAAAACATAAGATACTTGGGAATCAACGTAATGAAAGAGGTGAAAGATCTATACAATGAAACCTAAAGAACCTTTAAGAAAGAAAACAAAGAAGACCTTAGAAGATGGAAAGATCTACCTTACTCTTGCATAGGCAGAATAAATATTATCAAAACAACCATACAACCAAAAGCACTATAATGATTGAATGCAATTATGAACAAAATCCCAATGACATTTCTCATAGAAATAGAAAAAGCAATCATGAAATTCATCTGGAAAAATAAGAAGCCCAGAATAGCTAAAGCAATTATAAGCAGGAAGAGCAAAGCAGGTTGTATCACTATACCAAACCTTAAACTATACTACAGAGCAATAGTAACACAAACAGCATGGTAATGGCACTAAAACAGGCCGGTAGACCAATGGTACAAAATAGAGGACACATAGACTAACTCACAAAATTACAATTATCTTATATTAGACAAAGGTGCCAAGAACATGCATTGGAGAAAAGATAGCCTCTTCAACAAACGGTGCTGTGAAAACTAGAAATCCATTTTTTAAAAAATGAAAATAAAACCTTATCTCGCACAATGCACAAAACTCAACTCAAAGGGGATCAAGGACCTACAATTTAAACCAGAGACTCTGCATCTAATAGATGAAAAAGTAGGCCATAATCTTCATCACATGGGGCTAGGCTGCCACAACTTCCTTAATAAGATGCCTACAGCACATGAATTAAAACCAAGAATCAACAAATGGGATGGATTCAAATTAAAAGTTTCTTCTCAGAAAAAAAAATCTGAGGTGAACAGAGAGCCTACATCCTGGGAGTAGATTTTTACCCCTCACACATCAGATAGAGAACTAATATCTAGCATATAAAGAACTCAAAATGCTAAGCACCAAAAAAACCAATAATCCAACCAACAAATTGACCAAGAACCTGAACAGACAATTCTCAGAAAAGGATGGGAATCAATTGACGAATATTTTAAAAAATGTTCATCCTCTCTTGCAAGTAGAGAAATGCAAATCAAAACAACTCTAAGATATCGTCTTACTCCAGTCAGAATGGCAGCTACCATAAAGACAAACAACAAGTGTTGGCAAGGATGTGGGGGAAAAGGCACACTCATACACTGCTAGTGGGACTGCAAATTGGTGCAAACAACATGGAAAACTGTATAGAGATTCCTTGGAAATCTAAGAATGAAAACACCATTTGACCCACCTATTTATTCCTCTTCTCACAATATTCTCAAAGGACTTGAAAACAGCATACTACAGAGTCACAGCTATGTCAATGTTTACGGCAGCACAATGCAAAATAGCAAACTGTGGAGCCAACCCAGATGCCCTTCACTGGATAAATGAATAAAAATACGGGGCATATATACACAATGCAATTTTACTCAGCAATAATAAATTCATGGCAATTGCGAGTAAATGGATGGTATTGGAAAAGTGAAGTGAGGCAAACCCAAAAAATAAATGTTGAATGGTTTCTCTGATATAAGGAGGCTGACAATAGTGGGTTTGGGAGGGGGAGCATGGGAGGAATAGATAAATTGTACATAGGTTAGAGGGGTTGGAGGGGAGGGGAAGAGGCAGGGGATTAGCAGTGATTGTGGAATGTGATGACACCATTATTCAAAGTACATGTATGAAGACCCAAATAGGTGGCAACATACCTTATATAGAACCAGAGATATGAAAAACTGTCATATATATGGGTATTAAGAGTTGTATTGCAGAAAGAAATGAGTACATATATTATGGCATAAATTAGCATGAATATACTGTCTGTACAGAGATACGAAAAATTGAGCTCTATGTGTGTAATAAGAATTGTAATGCATTCCACTGTTGTCGTGTATTTTAAAAAATAAATTTTTAAAAAAGAAAGGTATTGAAACCCATTGGGAAAAAAAATAAAACTACATGGTTATATATCTTAAAAAC
The DNA here is from genome assembly GCF_052094955.1 of Ictidomys tridecemlineatus. Taxonomy (NCBI): domain Eukaryota; kingdom Metazoa; phylum Chordata; class Mammalia; order Rodentia; family Sciuridae; genus Ictidomys; species Ictidomys tridecemlineatus. Next base: position 98,236 of record NW_027525471.1, on the reverse strand, counting down.
TCAGAGCTGGAAGAGAAAATGCATGAACAATAGGAGAAACCAAAAAAGAATGTACCCCAAACAAAGATGCTACATTATTAGAATCCATGGTCAGAATAGCAGGATAAATGAAAGAAGGTACATAATTTTCTGTGAATTAAAGGATGATATGAGAGAAAATACAGGCAGCAAAGGATCACTTTGATAAAGAGCTACATAAGCAAATACAGAAAGAAAAAGATTCTTTCAATAAGGAGATAGAGATTTAAAAAAAAAACACATAACAGAGATCCTTTAAATGAAGGAAACAGTAAATCAAATTAAGAACTCAATAGGAAGCATCTCCAACAGAATAGATCACTTGGAAGACAGAACCTCTGACATTGAAGGCAAAATATATAATCTTGAAAAAATAAAGTTGACCCCAGTGAAGATGGTAAGAAACCATGAGCAGAAGATTCAAGAATTGTGAGATAATATGAAAAGACCAAATTTACCAACTATTGGGATAGATGAAGGCATAGAGGTCTAAACTACAGAAATAAACAATCTATTCAATGAAATAATACCAGAAAAATTTCCAAACACGTAGAGTGAATTGGGAAATCAAATACAAAGATTGTATAGGACACCAAATGAACAAGATCACTACAGGTCTTCACCAACGCAAATGATAATGAAAATACCTAGCATACAGGAGAAGCAGAGCATTTCAAAAGCCACAAGAGAAAGGAATCGAATTACATATGGGGAAAACCAGTCAGGATCTCTGATTTCTGAACTGAGACCCAGAAACCTACAAGATCCTCCAACAATATAAACCAAGCTCTGAAAGAAACTGATGCCAACCAAGAATCATACCCAGCAAAATTAAATTTTGATTAGCAATTAGATTTCGATTCAGATGTGATTTTATGACAAAATAAAAACCTTCCATCATACACAAATTTAAAAGAATTTACAACCAGAAACCTGCACTACAGAACACCCTTGGCAAACATTCCATTCGGAAGAAATGAAAAACAATAAAAAATCAGAAAAGGGTAGTTTCACTCTAAAGAAAAAACCTATCAAAGAGAAACTGACTTAGTTAAATACCAAAAAATAAACAAAAATAACTGGGAATTCAAATCTTGTCTCAATAATAACCCTGAAAGTTTACTTCCAAGTCAGCAATCAAAAGACAGGCAGATTAGATTAAAAAACACCAACAATATGCTGCCTCCAAGAGACTCATATCATAGAAAAAGACACCCACACACTGAAGGTGACAGGTTGGAAAAAATATATCACTCAGGCTGGGGCTAGGGCTCAGTGATAGAGCACTGGCCTAGCACATGTGAGACCCTGTATTGGATCCTCAGCACCACATAAAACTAAATAATAAAGGTATTGTGCTCATATACAAAAAATAAATATTAAAACACATACTTTCACTCACATGGACTGTGGATGGAAGCAGGAGTTTCCATTCTTATATCAAATAATGTGGACTTCAAGTGAAAGTTAATCAAAAGGGATAAAGAAGGACACTACATACTGCTTAAAGGAACCATACACCAACAAGACAGAACAATTGTAAATATACACACCCCTCAAACAATGGAGCATCTATGTCCAAACAGACTCTTCTCAAGTTTAAGGGCCAAGTAGACCACAAGACAATAATTCTGGGTGACTTTAACACACCTCTTTTACCACTGGATACATATTCCAAACAATATCCAGACAGAAACTATAGCACTCAATAATACAATCAATAACATAGATTTAACTGACATACATAGACTATTTCATCCTTCAACAGGCGAAGACACTTTCTTTTCAGCAGCAAATGGATCCTTCTCTAAAATAGACAATATGTCATGCCAAAAAGAAACTCTAAGCAATACAGAAAAGTAAAGATACTACACTGCATTCTATCAGAACATAATGGAATAAAATTAGAAATCAATGATAAAAATAAAAGCTACTCCTATACCTGGAGACTAAATAATATTCTAGTTAATGAACAATGGGTTTCAGAAAATATCAAAGAGGAGATTTAAAAATTCTTAGAGGTTAATGAGGAGACAGATACAACATATCCAAATATCTGGGACACTATGAAGTCATTACTAAGAGGAAAGTTCATTGCATGGAGTTTATTCCTTAAAAAAAGAAAAAGTCAAATAAATGACCTAAAATTACATCTCAAAGCCCTAGGAAAAACAATTAATCAACACCAAACGCAGTAAAGGAGAGAAAATAATTACAATCAGAGTTGAGATCAATAAAATTGGAACAAAATAAGCAAATAAAAATTGACGAAGTGACTGGGAATGGAACCACCATTTGACCCAGCTATCCCACTCCCTGGTCTATACCTAAAGGACTTAAAAACAGCATACTACAGGGACACAGTCACAATGTTTTTAGCAGCACAATTCACAAGAGTTAAACAGTGGAGCCAACATAGATGTCCTTCAGTGGATGAATGTATAAAGAAAACAAGGCATTTGTACACAATGGAATATTACTCAGCAATAAAAGAAAATAAAATCATGACATTTGCAGGTAAATGGATGGCATTGGGGAAAATAATGCTAAGTTAGCCAAACCCAAATAACAAGTGCTGAATGTTTTCTCTGATATAAGGAGGCTGACTCATAGCAGGGTAGGAAGGGAGTAGCATGGGAGGAATAGATGAATTCTATTTTGGGCAGAGTGGTGGGAGGAATAGGGTGGGGAAAGGGATTAGCAAGGATGGTGTAATATAATAGACATCATTATCCAAAGTACACGTATGAACACATGAATTGATGTCAACCTACTTTATATACAGAGATATGAAAAAGTGTGCTGTATATGTGTAATAAGAATTGTAATATATTATGCTGCCATATATTTTATTTTTTTTTAATTTTCAAAATGAAAAATTGGCTCTTTGAAAAACAAATACATTTGATAAAACCTTATCCATGCTACTGTAGAGAAGGAGAGAAATACTCCAATTACTAAAATCCATGATGAAAAAGGAAATATCACCATGAACATTAGAGAAATACAGAAGATAATTAGAAATTATTTTGAAAATTTGTACTGCAATAAAACAGAAAATATTGAAGTCATCAACAAATGTCTAGAATCATGTGACTTACACAAACTTAGTATGTTAAACAGATCATTTTCAAGCAATGAAATAGAAGATACCATCAAAAGCCTACCAACATAAAAATAAAAAAATAAAGCCCAGGACTCAATGGATACAAGACCTTCAATAAAGAACTAACCCGAAAACTCCTCAAATTATTCCATGCAATATAAAAAGAGCGAGCACTACTAAACTCACTCTATAAGGCCAATATCTCCTTCATTCTAAAATGAGAAAAGCACAGAAAAGAAAGTATACTTCAGACCAATACCTCTAAAAAGCAGAAGCAAAAATTCTGAATAAAATTCTGGCAAATCAAATACAAAAACATATCAAAAAGATGGCTCATCGTGATGAAGTGCAATTCATCCCAGAGATGCAAGGTTGGTTCAACATACAGATATCAATAAATGTAATTCATCACATCAGTAGATTTAAAGATAAGAACGTTACGATCATCTCAACAAATGCAGAAAAAATATTTGACAAAACACAGCACCCCTTCATGTTCAAAACACTAGAAAAACTAGGGATAACAGGAACTTATGTCAACATTTTAAAGGCTATTTATGCCACGCCTCAGGCCAACATCATTCTAAATGGAGAAAAACTGAAGGCATTCACTCTAACATCAGAAACAAGACAGGGATTCCCTCTCTCACCCCTTCTTTTAAATATAGTTCTTGAAACACTGGCCAGAGCAATTAGACAAATGAAAGAAATTAAAGAATAAATATAGGAAAAGATGAACGTAACCTAGCACTATTTGCTCATGATATGATTCTGTACATAGACGACTCAAAAACTCCACTAGAAAACTTCTAGAACTAGAATTCAGCAAAGTAGCAGGATATAAAATCAACACCCATAAATCAAAGGCATTTCTGTATATCAGTGACAAATCCTCTGAGAGAGAAATGAGCAAAATTACCCCATTCACAAAATCCTCAATAAAAAGGATACTTGGGAATCAACAAGAGGTGAAGGATCTATACAATGAAAACTATGAAACACTAAAGAAAAATCAAAGACCTTTGAAGATAAAAAGATTTAACTTGATCTTGAATAGGCAGAATTAATATTATCAAAATGTCCCTACTCCCAAAAGCACTCTACAGATTTAATGCAATTCTGATCAAAATCCCAATGGCATTCCTCATAGAAATAGAAAAGCCATCATGAAATTTATCTGGAAAAATAAGAGACCCAGAAGAGCTAAAGCAATCCTTAGCAGGAAAAGGGAGGCAGGTGGCATTGCTACACCAGACCTTAAACTATACTACAGAGCCACAGTAACAAAAACAGCATGGTTCTGGCATCAAAACAGGCTGGTAGACCAATAGCCCAGAATAGAGGACACAGAGACCAGCCTACAAAACCACAATTATCTTATATTAGACAAAGGTGCTAAAAATATGCACTGGAAAAAAGAGAGCATCTTCAATAAATGGTGCTGGGAAAACTGGAAATCCATATGCAGCAAAATAAAATTGAATCCCTCTCTCTCACCATGCATGAAAGTTATCTCAACATGGATCAAGGATCTAGGAATTAAACCAGAGACTCTCCAAATAGAAGATAAAATAGGCCTTATCTTCATCATGTGGGCTTAGGCTACAAATTCCTTAAGAGCACTCCTATAGCACAGGAATTAAAACCAAGAATCAACACATGGGATGGATTGAAACTAAAGATTTTTATCAAAAAAAAATAGAATAGAGAGCCTATTTTCTGGGAGCAATTTTTTACCCCTCATACATCAGATAGAGCACTAATATCTAGGGTATATAAAAAACTCAAATGTCTTAACACCAAAAAAATAATCCAATCAATAAATGGGCCAAGAACCTGAAAACACACTTCTGAGAAGAGGATACACAATCAATCAACAATTATATAAAAAAAATGTTCATCATCTCTAGCAGTCAGAGAAATTCAAATTAAAACCACTCTAAGATACAATCTCACTCCAGTCAAAAGGGCAGATATTATGAAGACAAACAACAATAGGTGTTGGCGAGGATGTGGGGGAAAGGTACACTCATACACTGCTGGTGGGAGTGCAAATTGGTGCAGCAAATTTGGAAATCAGTATGGAGATTCCTTGGAAATCTCGGAATGGAACCACCATTTGACACAACTATTTCTCTTCTCAGACTATACCAAGAAACAAAAAGAGCACACTACAGGGACACAGCCAGGTCAATGTTTATAGCAGGACAATTTACAATAGCTAAACTATGGAGTCAACCTAGATGCCCTTCAGTGGATTACTGGATAAAATAAAATGTTGCTTATATACACAATGGAATATTACTCATTATTTAAAAAGAACAAAATCATGGCCCTTGCATGTAAATGGATGGAGTTGGAGAAGATAATGCTGACTGAAGTCAGCCTATCCCCCCAAAAAAATGCCAAATGTTTTCTCTGATATAAGGAGGCTGAATCATAGTGGGTTAGGAAGGGGGAGCATAGGAGGAATAGATGAATTCTAAATATGGCAGAGGAGTGAAAGGGAAAGGGAGGGCACAGGGGATAAGCATGGATGATGGAATGTGATGGACATCTTTATACAAAGTTCATAAAAATTTGAAATATGAAAAATTGTGCTCTATGTGAAATAAGGATTGTAATGCATTCCACTGTTGTCATGTATTTTAAAAAATAATGAAAACCATAAAAATCAGGATCTAAAAAACATCTAGATAAAAGAAAGTGTAAAAAAAGAAAGAAACAAAGAAACAAACTAACTGAGATAGGATGCATTTGGTGAAACATACCTGATATATCCAGTGGTCTGGAGGCTGAGGCTGGGGTATCAAAATTGTGAAGCTTACCCTAGCAACTGAGTGAAACCTTGCCTAAATTTAAAAATAAATAGGCAGTAATAATTTTTAAAAACTAAGAAAAAATTAAATTTTTTAAGTAAAAATTTTAAAATGACTGAGGATAATGTTCAGTAATAGGGCACCCTGATTCCAATCTCCAGTTTCACAAAAGGAAAAAACGAATGAAAAATAGTCCTTTTCAAAGTTACTGAAAAAAAATATTTTTAAATTTATAAATTGTATATATGAAAAGAAAAATTCTATTCGTCAAATGACACCATTAAAGAGAACAAGGAGAAGTGACAGATGAAAGAAACAAATTGCCTCACCTTTAACCAAACTCTTCTAAAAGGAGAACAGAGACTGTGAGAGAAACACAGGCAATATCCGTGAACAGCCCCTTCAAAAGCAGGTATCTAAATGTCCCTTCATCACAAAGCAATCAATGTCTTAAGAAAGGAGGGACTGCACCATAAAGTCACATTGAACAAAAATTGAGACAGTGTTAAAGAACATGTGGGGTTATCATGAAGGTCCACAGAAACAGATGTGGACACTACAGCACCTGTCCATATGGGGACACAGCATGCTCTTCCAGAACTGAGACCCAGGGCCTGGTGACAGAGGATGTCCATTTGGTAATAGATAAATAATAAACTATGGAAAATAACCATTTCTGGCAATCAGCCACATTTTGTTTGCCATATTGCATACAGTTTGACAAATGCTATGAAACACTGTGTCAGTTTTACATGTCTGTCACATAAATGTCACATTTCACATATAAGCATACTTAAATAGTACATCTGCAGAATTTGAAAAAAATACAAATTCAGATAAGCAAAAGACTGAATTACACATCCTGGGTATAGATGATAGGATTCCTCATTATAAAGATGGCTGTGTCCCTCAGGTTCATCTAGGATAACACCCCATCAAAATTTCACCATGGTTTCCTTTTCATTGAAGAAGGGTCCAAAGCAAACAGTTTGAAAATTGTGCTGGAAGGTTGAATCGATATGAAATTAGCCAAGAATTCTGAACTCTAAGAGCAAAAGCAGGAGCTATCATTACCAGGCACTAATGCATGTTATAAAATTATCATATTGCAGTAATTTGAGGACCAAAAAAATCACAATGCAGAAGTTTCATAGATGACACCATATGTATGTAAATGTCATTTTTATTATGAAATGCATTGAAAAAGCTTAGATAAATGCCACCGTCTCCAGCAGAGGATTTGATGTGAATGAACAGGACAACCCAACGTGAAGGGAGGTGTGGGAACTGGAGGCACAGAGCACTGGTAGGGCTTGGGGGCAGGACATGCATGGTAATGGATTACACTCCAGCACCCCGAAGAAGCACATAGAGGAGGATTATGTTTCAAAATTATACCAGAATAGGAGGCTCCTGGATTCCCTTCACACATGGATACAACAAACAAATACCTACTTCTATTTTGAGTCCCTCTTAAATAAAGTTATAATGGACTGAGAGACCTATGCATTGGACCACTCAGAAAATCTCTACCATCCAAAGGGCAGGTAAAGTTGGGGGACACGTGGGCATTAGTCCTGCCTTGAGCAATGTGCCACATAATTGGGACAGAATACCCCCATCCAGTGGCACCCAGAGTAGAGGCAGACTGAATTGGGGTCACAAATGGAGCACATGGGAAACTAAATGACTTGTAGCTGGAAAAGCAATTTGTCTGGTGCTCATAGAAGAAAGAGCTGGGTATACACAAGTACCAGGATGAGAGAAAAAGGAGTGCTTTTCTATGGCTGTGGAGGGTCATGAGCTTTATCCATGGGACCAGGGCAGAAGGGAAGTGAGGTCAAGTCCCAGTTTATCCCTAGAAGAAATTTGCAACATGATCTGCAAACTGTGGTTCCTAACAGTTGAGCTCCTCCCTAGCCAGTCCCTAAGGGTAGACAGGACAAATGCAGTCCACCCAGCAGCCCTGCCTGAGCCCTCTCCCCACTACCTCAGTAATAACTCCAGGTCTAACCAGTTCTTTCTGGAAGTACTATGTCCAGGCACTCAGGGTCTCAACATTTTTCCCCATCTCATGGACTCCATCCAAACCCACCAAGCTTTGGGAGCAATGGCAACTGTGCATGTGCATATCTCCCTGGATCACAAAGGATGGGTTTCACATTGGTGTCTGAGTATTTCCCTGTGCTACAAGACACACAAGGAGTGCAACAAAAGGGGTCAAAACCCTGTTTCTTTCTAGAATATGCTCACACCACCTTCCTGCAGTTAGCACAGGCAGCCTGGGTTCTAACAAATTGCATCAGGAATTCAGTCACCAGCCAAGTAGGAGAGTTTCTGCAGCCCGACTCCAGCTGTGGGAAAGGCTCCTATCAAATAGGCAAAGGAACTAGTCCTCCAATGACGTGGGTATGGAGAAAGAGACCTGCTCACATGGGGCTAGAATATCAGTTTGGTGCAGCCATTTTAAAAAATAGCATGGGGTACTTTAAAAGCTAACAACCACTCTGGATGCATTTCCAAAGGAACTTGAACCAGTGTGTTCATAAATGGCTGCATGCCCACTGATGTTCAAGTATCCACAGGAGTCAGGACAGGGAACTTCTGAAGTGACTTCTGGATAAGGAGACTCCTCCCAGTCACAGGGACATCTCCTACTCCCCTGAGAAACTACTTCCCCTAAATGCACCTGCTCATAGGTCAACAGGTGGCTGATATTTACCAGATGCTCAGGAGACCTCAGATGTGCCAGGTGTGGGATCCTCGTGTCAGGCAGAGCCAAACCAGCACCAGGAAAATATCACACAGGTTATGAGGCCCCTGGTACAAGCAGTCCACAGGGGGGACACTCAGCCCAAAGACATTCTGACAAGGTGTCTGGCCTGGGAGAGGAGGGGAGAATTCACATGCACACAAACATGCACACACATATTTGTACTGGAAATGGGGACAGGGGACTTGAATTTGAGGGATTCATTGATACATGTGTACAGGTTTCGTCTGGGAGATGGGGTTCTGGATCTGACATTTTGCTTCCATTATATTTAGAACATTCAGGGGGCCCCAGGCAGGAGGGAAACACCTGTAATCCCAGCCATTCAGGAGGCTGAGGCCCAAGTTCAAGGCCAGTCTCAGCCTCTGTCTCAAGATAAATGATAAAAAGTAGGAGGGATGTAGCTCAGTGGGAAAGGGGCTGTGCGTTCAATACACTATGCCCCATGCACCCCCCAAAAGAGAGAAAAGCTCAGGGGGAAGAAAAACCTGAGACCCCTGCAGAACCCAGCCTTTTGGGTAGGAAAGAGCCCAAGGAGTGGTGGTTCTCACGGTCCCAAGACTCTGAAATCCACCACAGAAGAAATTTAGGGAGGAGACTTGAGCTGCCAATTTGTACAGGAGATACCCATGTGTTCAATAATGAGAATAAAAAGAATCCAACATCTTTAAAACCTGAGAAATGTAAAATAAACGCCTATCAGAGAGAAAATTAAACAGTATGAATGAAGATAGGAAACAAAAGAATTCTAATAAACTCAAAGAAATTAAGTGCTTCTTAATTATTTGTGGAAAGTGTTTTGCCATTAAAGACACGATAGCCCTCGCCACAGGGAGTTGCTGAAATCAGTTCATAGGAACAGGATAATACATTCTACACGGGTGTTATAATAAGTTCTACACGGGTGCCATATGCATGTGGTATTATGTATAACTATGACGCACTAATAAACAATCCAGCATGCTTTACTCTTAATAGAAGCACCCAATCCTAAAATTCATCAACAAAGTTAAATATATGTAAACTTAACCAAGAAACTTTTGAAGTATAAGAGCAAAAAATTATAAGAGAAAAAAATAATAATAAAAAGTTATTACCTAACACGTGCATTGTGAAGCTGTTCTGTTACAATTGTCATCAAGGAATCACGACGTCAATAGAGTCCACCCAGGAAACCACGTGGTTGTAAAAATCATACACTTAATTGCAACAGAAAAGTCATTATCAATCAAACCCTAACCAGGCCAATCTCAGCAACTTAGCTAGACCAGCGGGCAGAATAAAAACTAAAAACTACCAGGGAGAGAGCTCAGTGGTAAAGCAACCTTCTGTTAACTACCAAAACACAACAACCACCAATAATAATAATAATAATAATAATAATAATAATAATAATAATAATAATAAATAAATAAATAAATAAACTCCACAAAACTAGCTTAGGAATAGGCAAGGTCCCTGTTCACCGCAGCTTCCCTCCTGCAGGAAAATGGTGTTTGGAAATTTGATTTTTTTGGGGGGGAGGGGGGTTCTGGGCATTGACTTCAGGGGCACTCCACCACTGAGCCCCATCCCCAGCCCTATTTTGCATTTGATTTCGAGGCAGAGTCTCCCTGAGTCTCTAAGTGCCTCACCCACTTGTGGAGGCTGGCCTTGACCTCGCAATCCTCCTGCATCAGCCCCCACCCCCAGCCTCTGGGAATGACAGGTGTGCGCCATTGCCTGGCTTGGAGATTTGATTCTTCTAGTGGTCCCACCTGTCAATCACCACAGCCCGGGAAGATGCCAGGCTGCCTCCCTCACCTGCCAGAGAGATAGGACTGAGCAGGGGCTGAGGCTGCCCCAGGGGATGGGGAGGCTGCCAGGAGTCTCCACCACTGTCACGCTCTCCACCCGGCTGGCCAGGGAGACAGAGGGGCACTTTCCCCAATGGGCTCAGGCTTATGGTTGCAGAGAGCCCCCGGAGTCAGGGTCGGCCAACTCGGGTTCCCCACACAGCCGGTCCGACCAGATGGACTCCCTGCCCTGCCTACCTCCTGAGCCTCCCTGTCCAGGCACCAGGTGCCACTGCACACTCACCATTTTCTGGTGCCCAGCAGCCAAGCCTGCCCTGGGGAGCTTTGGCTCCTGCATGGCATGGCCACCCGGGATGCAGGGCACGAGCAAAGCCTGGAGTCCAACTCTAGGAATCTTAGTGGAACCATGGACCGCGGAGAAATAAATCCCATTTCGAGCTCGGTGGCCCGCCCCCTTCTACTGGCTACGCTCAGGATTGGACAGCGCTCAGCATGAGGGCTTCTGATTGGACAGAGAATCATTCAGTCTCTGCTCTCCCCAGTCTGAGCCCAGCGAGCTTTCTTTTTGAGTGACAGGGGGGTGAAATCTGCTCCAGGCAGAGGAAACAAGAATGGCAGAGTTTGGGTGCAACATTTTTTCGTTTTTCTTTTCCTTTTGAGGTCTCAGCATTGGGTTAGGGTCAGAGTGACCAGAATTCTAAGTTCTGTTGGGTTTGATATTAGGAAATTGAAGTCAATTCTTGAAAGTTTCATCACCTGGACCTCCTCCTATAATAAGACCACCCAAAGCATCTTGGAAAGGCTGACTTGTCCTCTGTTTATCTGTGCAAAATTCTCCAAACACAACTGGCCTTTCGCCCTATAGGAGTTTACCACCCAGTTGGCAGCCTGAGAGCTGATGTTCCTCCAGCTGACTTGAATCTATTGGAGCCCACAATGAGGCTGGAGGCAGAGTAATGAGATCAGCACAGAAGAGACCCCAGAGTGGAGACCTGAGTAAACTGCAGCTGCACCAGGGCTCCCTCGCTCTCTGGCGCACTGGGGGTTAAATTCAGAGGCCTCGACCTCTGAGCCCCTTCCCCAGCCCTAGTTTGAATTTTATTTAGAGACAGGGTCTCACTGAGTTGCTTAACACTTTGCTTTTGCCGATGCTGTGGTGGCCACAGGATAACAGCCTTGCACAGATCAAGGCCACCCTGGTTCCTGACAGTCCCCTGGATCCCAGGTAATGGGACCCTGCCTCCTCCTAAAACCAAAGACCCCCTGCGCAAGTGTGCATCCTTAGTATCAGCTGAATACTCTGCACTTGACAATAAAAAAGAAACAACAACAACAACAACAACAAAAGACAGACCCTACCTGCTTGTCTTGTTGCAAACAAAGTCAATGTGTTTTCAAAGAGAGCTCTGGTCTTGTCCCCCTAATTCAGTGGTGCAAAAAGTCACATAATACATAGAACACTTCTCATTAAGAGGAGCTCAAGGGTCTCTCTCTTTAAGAAATAACAATTTGTATTTGATTGGGAGTCCAGGAAAGCCAATTCCAGGTTTTCCTTATTTGGTAAAAACTCCATAAATTCCAAAGCACCCTGCTCTGCTCTGCCTTTGTTAACTGTAGAGGCCTGGAGATTACCTGCCCCCTGGAACCCCTGCACCTGCAGATGAATATGGGGGGTTCTATCTTCTCCATGCAGTGCCCTGAACCTCCACAGGCTCCAACACCTTTGGCAGCATCCAATGGGGGAGTGGTTTAGAAAATTCTGGAATATACCTAAAGACATTTCCTTATCCGGCTATGATTCTATCATGATCCTTTTAAGTACTTTTTATCTTTTTCTATTTTATTCATTTTTTAGTTATACATGACCATAGAGTCCATTTTGGTAAAATTATCCAAACATAAAATATACCCTTTTCTCCTTAGGACCCCATTTGTGTGGGTGGCATGATGGACTGATTCACTTAGGTATTTTCATATATTTAAATAAAAATATTATGGTGGACTCATGCTACTGTCTTTCCTGTTCTTATCTCCCCTCCATTCCTGTTGTGCCCCTTTGTCTAATTTACTGAGCTTCTCTTTATGCTGCCCACATTCCTTGTGATGTAGATAACACATGTCAGGGAAAACACTTGACTTTTGGTTTGGGGGGATTGACTTATTTTACTTTAGCATGATAATCTCCAGTTCCATTCATTTACTGGCCATTGTTATGAAGTAATTCTTTTTTAAAGCTGAGTAATATTCCACCATGTATACATACCACAATTTCTTTATCTATTCATCTGTTCATGGGCATTTAGGCTGGTTCTGTAGCTTAGCTAGTGTGAGTTGTGCTATCATGAACATTGATGTGGCTGTGTCCCTGTAGTATGCTGATTTTAAGTCCTCTGGATATATTCTGAGGAGTGTGATAACTGAGTCAAATGGTGGTTCCAGTCCTAGTTTCTTGAGGATTCTCCATCCTGCTTTCCAGAGGGGTTGCACCAATGTGCAGGGCCTCCAACAAGGTGTGAGCATTCCCTGTCCCCGACATCCTCACCAATTTATTGTTACTGTATTCTTGATAATTGCTATAGTAACTGGAGTGAAAGAGAAGCTAAGTGCAGTTTTAATTTGCATTTCCCTAATTGCTAAATATGTTGCCTTTTCAGTATTTATTTCTTAAAATATTTTTTTTCTATTCGAGTTGGACCCAATACCTTTATTCTATTCATTTCTTTTTCTGTGGTGTTGAAGATGAAACCCAGGGACTTGCACGTGCTAGGCAAGCACTCTACAGCCGAGCCTCAGCCCCTGCCCTCATTTTCAGTATTTTTTACATTTGCTTCTCAGTAACAGCAGCCCAGGTATTTGGGGGACCAGTTTTGCTGCATTTATGAAATGGGAATATTTCTCTTGAAGGAAAACTGAGAAGGTCAAGCCACATGCCCAGGATTCCAGGGATGAGCAGTACACAGTTGTTTTTCCCATGATGAGGAGAAGATTATGTGGCTGAGAAGAAGGAAAGAGCCAGAGACCCCCTGGGGCCAGAACCCCTTCTTCCCCCATGAGGTAAATGATTCATTATTACTGCTGTTACTTTTATTCACCAAAATGTAAAATTTTTTTAAACTACTAGGTCCACTAAATTTAGGTCTCTGGATGGAGCTCAGATTTGTCTTGAGAGGCAAGGAAAAGTGAATAACCAACCCAGTGGTTCAAAAACCAACAAGCTAAACCTTGGGCTCCTTAGAGACAAAACACTGGGTTTTACCCAATAATTAACAATCCAACAGCACCTGACACCCAATTAATGGGGGATGGAGAATGGATCAGTGGGTGTGGGGTCTGTGGGTGGCGAGCTGCAGGTGCTTGCCTCTGGGTGCATTCCTTGCATCTGGAAGTTTTTTCAACACAGATGAGATAAAGAAAGTGGTGAGAACACTGGCAAAACACTCTGCAATATTCTAGCCAGGAAAATTCATGAGCACTTTAAAAGCATCTTAATGTTTATCCTCAGTCAAATGTGCCTCAATCCGAATGAAACCATTTAAAAAGAGTTGTCAACATGAAAAGTTTCTGAAATCTGCTGGTTTGTGGATCACTGCAAATCTATATGAATCCATGGCTAAATACATAAGTAAAAATATAAATCTAATAATGAACATTTTCTTAAAACTTCTCTCCTGGAAATACTGCCCTATTTGCTTTGATAAAGAAATGATTATTTGGTTATTTCTCTAGCAACACTTGAGGTCCATAAAGAACTGTGGAACACGTCTGGTTGGGGCATAAATGTTGAGATACCAAAAAGAAAGTTACTCTGAACCTCAAAGGAAAATTTTCATAAATCACGAGAATGCAGGAATGCCCACAAAATATTTGAAATGAAAACAAGGTACTCAGGTTGGGGCTCAGTGACAGAGCACCTACCTAGCACGTGTGAGGGACTGGGTTTGATACTCAGCACCACATTAAATAGAAATATATAAAATAAAGGTACCCTGTCCAACTAACAACTATTTTATAAATAAAGATGAGATTTATGAAAAAGCAACTCCCTGCAATGCAGCATTTCTCCTAGACCAGCTTTCTGTACCCCCAAATACTAGCATGATGTGAGCAAGCTTAGAAAACTGGGTGAGAAATTACAGAAGTCTCATCTGGCTCCATCTCCAGTCCAGCTCAACTTAAATGTCCCTCTCCAAATAGCAACACCTCAGACCACGTATTTGCTGTCTCTCCCTTTACAGCTTTCTCACATTTTTCCTTTCTTTCTTCTTGTGGTGCTGGGGATTGAACCTAGGACTTTGTGCATGCAGGGCAAGCACACTACCAACCTCACTGAATCCCTGGCCCCTCACATTCTTTTCTGAGTGTGCATATGTTTTCTAAATAGGTCTGTTTATGCACCTGACAATGATGAAGTTGTTTTCTGCTTTTAAAACCAAGGAACCTACTTTTTCTGAGCTGATGTCCCTCTCTCTCCCTAAAATCCCTTTCCACTACACAACCTCACACAGCAAAAGTCACACTTGAGCTTTGTAATTGTGTGGGGTTTTTTTATTGTTTGGGGTCTGATATCACATATATCACTGGAGGGAGGTAACTAGCAGCCATGAACTTTTTTTTAATAAGCAAAGGACAAGGTTTGGTAGCACATGTCATTAAGGCCAGGGATTTGGAAGGCTGCTTCAGAAGGACATCAAGTCAGAGGCCACAGTTTGCTTCTTAGCAAGACCCTGCCTCAAAATAAAATATTCAGAGTTCTGACACTGGGTGAGTCTTCATGAAAAATGAAGAGTCAGAGTTCCTGTTCAAACAGTCTACCCTTAGGATTCTGTGTGTAGGTGTGTGACTGTTACCTTCCAACAGGACCTAGAGCTGTTGCTGGTGTCCACCTGTATTCATAAATAGATCAAATGAAGTGAGTAAATAAGTAAAGCAATAAATAATCTGACATTTTTTCTGGTAGTTATCCCAGAGATACAAAGGTTATGTTGTGTTTCTTGGATCTTGTGTTCTTGCAAGAGTAAATTTTAGATAATACAAAAATTATAATCAAAGTAGAGCAAAGTTTATTCGCCCAGAAATCACTATCAAGAAGGGGGGAGAAAAACAGTGAGTCTTCTCTGACATCTCTAGGCCTCACACCCCTTTGATCCTCTGGTTTATGGGAGATACTGTGCGTGATTCCAGAGGCCTGCCCATGGACCAAATCCTACTCTTAACTGGCCGTAGGATGACATCGTGTTTGTAGGTTCCTACTCCACGTTGTCTTGTCCAGAGACACCAAAGAAAAACCTGAATGTGTGTGTGTGTGTGTGTGTGCTGTGTGTCTTTGTGAATTTTAGTATAATAAAAATTTTATTATGGCAGCTATTATGAAGACAAACAATAACAAGTGTTGGCGAGGATGTGGGGAAAATGGTACACTCATACACTGCTGGTGGGCCTACAAATTGGTGCAACCAATATGGAAAGCAGTATGAAGATTCCTTGGAAATCTGAGAATGGAACCACCATTTTACACAGCTATCCTGTGGAGCCAACCTACATGCCCTTCAGTGGATGAATGCATAAAAAATATGCATTATATATACACAATGGAATTTTATTCAGCAATAAAAGAATAAAATCATGTGTGTGTGGGAGATTATGGTCTTGTTCTCTTCATTTCTGACTCTTGGTTTTTGACCTTTAGGGAATAGAGTTTTTCTGAGATTCTCACCAGTATCTTTGCCTTTGTCAAATGGTTATTGCAACTTACTTCTGTTTCTTGCTGTCTAACTTTTGTGGTTTTCCAATATGAGGTATGAGGTAGAAGTGGATTTTAAGTGGATATTTTTAAAGTAGGAGTTCACTAATTACTATTAGAAACATCCAATGAGCTCAGAACAGTAATAAAATTTAGTATCATCAGTTATTAATGTGCATAAGAAAATAAGTAGCAAACATAAAATTAAAGACAGTTCTAATGACCCTAATATCAAAAGCAAAATACTTAAGAATTTTTCAAGAAATGTGAACACTTGAACATTTAACATGGCTTGTTTTATAAAATATACCATTATCCCTAAGCCACCTTCTTTTTTGTGGTGACTTTAACTCATAGAAAAAATCCTGAGGACAAGACTTAGGTATGGTCTACCAGTGAGCTCTATCATCATCCCATTCTTATTTTACTTTGAGATATGGTCTTGCCAAGTTAGTGAGGCTAGACTCAAAGTTGTGACCCTCAAGGCTCGACTTCCAGAGCAGATCGGGTTACGTGCATGTGCCATCACAACCCTGGTAGGGATTAGTCTTTTATATTTTCTTTAGTTGTAGTGCACAGAGTACCTTTATTTTATATATTTATTTTTTTGTGGTGCTGAGGATTGAACCCAGTGCCTCACATGTGCTAGGCAGGTGCACTAACCCTGAGCCCTAGCCCCAGGGTTTCAATTCTTGACTTTCATATTACAGGTTGGCTCAGGATAATATCTAGTTTTGCAAACATGAATAATGTCCCCATTTTGTGAGTAGAAGGTAGAGGCCACAAAGAGACAAAATGTCTATCCTTATCTTTGGAAGAGGAACATCAACTGTGGATTCATCTGCAACTTAGTATTTGAGGATTTCCCAAATATTACAAATATAAGCAAAAGAGAAATGAGATCAAGGCTCTGAGGAAGGGGGACTAGATATTTCAAATTGTGAGGCATAAGACTGAGAAAAACAATGCTAAATTTCCTGGGTATGGAGAATAGGGTCCCTCACATTTAACTGTAGGATCACAGAAGATATATAAGAAAACAAACCATTACAGGGTACATTTTAAAAAGATGATCATGGGTAAAACTTGGTCGATGTCAACATTATCACACCCCACAAACACACCCACACACATTACTTCCCTTTTACCTCTCCCCCACTTGAGCAGTCAAGCCACATCCACTCCTCAAAGTGCAACATTGCATGAAGAGAAAGGACTGAGCCATAGTACCCTGGGGATCACAATGGGCACATCTTTGCCTAGCTTATGGCAGATACTAGCAAAGGAATGGCAGAGTTCAGAAACATCTCTGTCTCCTTTCTCTCACAAACAAATAACTAGAGATTTTAATTATAAATTGATAGATGAAGTGAAATTGGGAGTATTGGGCCAAATATTTGCAACACAGAAAATATAAATGTTCAGCAGCCTAATGTCTTATTTCTTTTTTTATCTTTGTTTTTGTTTTTAATGCTGTGGATTGAGCCCAGGGGCACTCAACCTCTCAGCAACATTCCTGATCTTTTTTTTTTTTTTTTTTTGTAATTTAGTTAGAGGCAGGGTTTCACTGAATTGCTTAGTCCTTTCCTAGGGTGTTGAGGCTGGCTTTTTATCAGCCTCCAGAGACACTGGATTACAGTCTTGCACCACTACACCTTGCTAATGTGTTATTTCATTTTTTGCACAAGATCAGTTTTTCATGTAATATAACCTACTGAATGCTCTCAAAATATTGCACTTTGTGAAAGATTCAGAGAGAGCTTATTAACTTTATATTAACAAACTTAAAGAATATATTTTTTCTTATGCTTTGGCTTATTTTCACTTGATAAAATCAGGTTAGGACATAGTTTTCTAGTTTCTTTATTTTTTGGGGGGGTATACTAGGGATAGGTCCCAGTATCACTCAACTACAAAGCCACTGCCTCAGTCATGTTTATTTTTTTCTTAGAAACATGGTCTCACTGAGTTGTATAGGTCCCTATTAATTTGCTGAGTCTGTTTTTAAACTTTTGGATTTCCTGCCTCAGCCTCCCAAGCCATTGGAATTGAAGGTATGTGCCCCCACTCCTAGGTTCTTCATTCTTTTGTAGTTGTTGCTTTCTTTTGTTACATAAATTCAAGTTAAATAACAGTATGTTTAACAATACAGATATAGAGAAAAGCCAGTGATGTAGGTAAGCAATTGAACATATCCACCAGAAAGTACATTGTATATTCACCATGGTGTATTACTCAGCCATCAATACAAACTCCTTTAACGGTTAGCAAAGTAGATGAAATTGGATGATGTCATGCTAAGGGAAGAAATACACAATAGTGTCACATCTCATATGTTAACTAATATAATATCATGTGCAAGTACAATAATAATTAGTATGGCTGAGGAGTGTGTGGGGGGCATCAAGGGCAGAAGAGGATGTTTGGATATTATGAATACATGTATATGCATATATATAAACATCACACTGAATCCCATAAATATTTGCAATTGCTATGTGATGATCAAAACCATCATCTCTCATAATTATCAAATTCTGCACTAAGAACACAATCCTACTCTCTTTTGGAATTTCCAGTATATGATGCGATATTATTGATGATGCTCCCTGATAACAACCAGGCTCTCCCTACACATCAATTCTATTTTCTTCAAGGCTCTGAACATAGAGTATACAATGCATTTCTTCATCTGAATCATTTCACTTAGCCTAAAGTCCTCTAGTTTGTCTGTGTTATTGGAGAATATTCTTTTGTTTCTGGGGTTTGGACCCAGGGTTGCCTTTCCTGTGAAAGAGATCCACCATCATTATCTTTTTCAGTTTTAAGACAGAATGTTACCAAACTACTAAGGCTAGCCTTCAAATTTTGGCAACACTGCCATATACACCATCCTTATTTTAAAGTTGAGTAATAAGTGAGGTGTGGAGGCACATTTCTTTTGTCATGCTAGGGACTCGATAGGCTGAAGGAGGAGAATCATGATCTTGGAGCAAGCTTCACATCTTGGTGACACCCACTGCACTTTAAAAGACCTTGTCTCAAAATAATTTTTTAAAAAAGAAAAGGTTATATATGTATGTTGATACATTTGTGTGTAAACATAATGACAAATCTATCTTTCTCTATTATCTGTAATATACCATAGGTTCTTCTTCCTGAGTTACTCTTTGGAAATTTAGGTTGTGGATATTATGCAGTTAACTTTGGAGGGTAGATATTTCTAGAGATGGATTTTATTTTCTTCAATCATTGAAGTGGTTAATGTCAGATGTCCATTTGAGTGGATTGAGATACCCAGAGAATTGGTGTGGAAGTCTATCCAGGTGTCTGTGAGTGTGCTTCCAGAAGGCTGAGTCAGAAATCATGGTGAATACCTGTAATGAACATATGTATTGGTGTTCAAAAGGTTTGATTTTAAAAAAGCAAAAGAAGCAGTCACTCACTTATGCTCCAAGCTTCTTGAAGTCCCCTTTGGGGACTTGCACCATTGGCTCTACCTGGGTCTTTGAAAAATTTTCTATTTGTTTAAATTAGTTATCCATGACAGTAGAATGCATTTATATACTATGATATATCATACATAGATGGGATATAATTTCTCATTTTTCTGAGTATACATATTGTAGAATCACATGGGTCACACAGTCACATACATAAATAAAGCAATAATGTCTGTTTCATTCTGTTTTTTATCCCCACATCCCCTGCCTTCCCCTCCTTTCACTTTCCTCTACCTAATGTAAGTTAATGCAATCTTTTTTTCTTTTGCATTACAATTTTTAATACACATATATACCACAATTTTTGTATCTTTTTTTATGCAACACATGTTGACACACAATTCAAGTCTTCATACATGTATTTTGAATGTATGACACATTCTACCAACCTTGCTAATTCCTGTCCCCCTCTCTTTTCCTCCCATCCCTCTGCCCTATCTAGAATCCATCTATTCCTCTTATGCTACCCCTGCATACTCCACTGTAAGTCAGCCCCCTTATGTCAGGGAAATATTCAGCATTTCTTTTTAGAGGCCGGTCATTGGTAGCTTCACTTATCATTATCTTCTTCAACTCCATCCATTTACATGCAAATGCCATGATTTTATCCTTTTATTGCTGAGTAAAATTTCATTGTGTATATGTGCCACATTGTTTTTTTATCTATTCATCCACTGAAGGGCATCTGTTTTGGCTCCATAGTTTAGCTATAGTGAGTTGTGGTGCCATAAACATTTATCTGGCTGTTTCCCTGTAGTATGATGTTTTGAAACCTTTGTGCTTAGACTGAGGAGACGGATAGGTGGGTCAAATGGAGGTTCCATTTCCGTATTTCCAAGAAATCTCCATACTACTTTCCAAATTGGCTGCACCAATTTGCAGTCCCACAAGAAGTGTATGAGTGTACCTTTTCCCCACATTCTTGTCAACACTTATTGTTGTTTGTCTTCATAATAGCTGCCATTCTGTCTGGAGTGAGATGATATCTTAGAATAGTTTTGATTTGCATTTCTCTGATTCCTAGAGATGATGAGCATTTTTTTCATATATTTATTAATTGTATATCCTCTCCTGAGAAGTATCTGTTCAGGTTCTTAGCCCACTTGTTGATCAGGTTATTTGTTTTTTTATCTACCAGAATCATTTAAGTCCTCTGTCCTGGACCACAGCTTTTTCATTTGCTTCCTCATATTGTGAAGCTTCCAGCTTCTTGGACTGAGCTGTTACCAGTTTCCCAGTGTTGCCATCCTACAGGCAAAAATTTGGTGACTATTACTTCCATGATTATGTGAGTAAATAAAATTAGCTCTCTTCTGTATACATATGTACATTTTTATGTATTCTATTTTTCTGAAGAATCCTAAAAATACAGGCATATTCTCAATGTCTGGGTCACATTGCATCTCTAGTTATAATTTTTTGAAAAAAACCTTATAGGTTTTTAAATGTCTATTCAAATTTATATTCCTGGCAAAAATGTCCAACTGTCTCCTTTTCTGCATATCCTCTGAAGTATGTGCTACCTACCAACATTTTCAGGATTGAGCCCAAAAGTGTGTGGTTATATCTCACTGTGAAAGAACCTGAAAGAATAAAAATTCCAGAAGAAAATGATAATTTTTTTGCCATTGGTGTTGGTAATGGTTTTCGATAGAAAATGCAGAGACTGGTCAAGGAAAAACAGCTGAGACTATATAAAGCTAAAAATGCTTCTATACAGCAAAGGAATCAATCATGAAATGTAAAGTAGACTGGGTTAAAGAAAACTGATTCTAGCCCCATGTCTGAAAAAGCTCGACATCCAAAATATAAGAAACTTACACAACTCACCAAAATTTTATATAAACTGCTCATAACCTAATTCAAATATGGTAAAATACTTAAATTCTGCCATAAAAAATAAAAAAGTGTGTAAAGACATATGAAAGTTACTCAAGATCACGTATTAGGCTACATAAAATGATAATTTAGCTTTTCTGCTTTATTTGTCTCACAGGATTCTGGGTGCACACTCTCCATCCTTCATGGGGCATTTGAGATTAATTATCAGAATGCCAGGTTCTCATTTTCCCACATTATGCTTCCTCATTATTCCATCTTAATTGCCAAGAAAGTCTCGAGCCTGGAAAACAAAAAAAATAGAGATAAATTGCTAAATAATCATCAACTTTGAAAATTACTTAAGAAATCAATAAATACATTAGTAGACCCAAATGTGAAGAAATATAAAATAGTCCTACAAATTAACATTTAACTTTACAACTTCTCAAAAAATACTTGCAGCTATGCTGATATGGGAGCATATGCCACTAGTCTTCACTACCTCGAGGCTACAGCAAGAGGAGGATTTAGGCTAAAGACTTTGAGGCTAACCTGGCAAAAACCCAGCTCTAAAAATTGACTCACCAAAAAACCAAACAGTAATCACATTTTTAAAAAAGGAGCCTTCATGGGTGATTTCTATGAAACATGCAATAAAGATCAGTAAAGATAATTCATGATCACGTCTAAATGTAGAAGAAGAAAATTGACTAATTCTTTCTGTAAGGCCAGATATACCAGCTAATACAGCATAAGAGTAGAAATTGCAGATCATATTTTTATAGATGTTGTCACAGATATTCAAAAGCCCTAGCAAACTGAGAACAACAACAAAAAGAATTATTGGACTTCGTGACCAATAGGGACATTGTCATATGAGAAGTTTCCAAAAATCATTTTGATAGAGCAAACCTTTTGGCAAATCACTTATCAAATTACTATAAAACTTATGGCCAATTATGACCAGAGAAAAATTCTTTTTCAATCCACTTAAGAGCAGCTATGAACTGTTTTCATATTTAAAGTTGTTAACTGAAGTATTTAACAATTTAGTTTTAGAAAAAGATAAAAATGTTTGCTTTTCTGACTTCTAAATATTGTTTGAGAATATTAAACAGGATTTTCATAAAAAATTAAATAGCATATGCAGATGATACTATTATTTTTATAATGTCTCTAAGCAATTTACATAAACTAATGAAACATAAAAATAAGTTTAATAATGTCATGGTCAACATTAAATCATTTAAATTATATACAGTAGCAATGAGCAGTGTTAAAATCACAAATATAAGAAAATAATCTAAATGAAAGTATTAAAAGAATTGTTCACTGCAAAGTAAAATGCAAAGGTGAAAATAAAATGCAAATTACATCATGGAAACAAAATGGAAAAACTGTGAATATTCAGTGATTAAAAGTTTGATTTTGGGTTTTAAGGGTTGATGGGCTTTCTCGAGACTAGCGCATGGGGTAGAGCCGGACTTCCTCCTCCCTCTGTCCTGGTATGGTGCCGATCTTTCTCCTCCTGTCTGATATATATTCTATATATGTCAATTAAGTTATTACTTGTGTTATTGAGCTCTATAGTTTCTTTATTCAACTTTTGCTTGTAAGATCTATCCAGTGGTGAGAGAGGTGTGTTAAAGTCACCCAAGATCATGTTGTGGTCAATTTGACTCTTGAACTTGAGAAGAGTTTGTTTGAACATAGGTGCGCCATTGTTTGGGGCATATATATTTATGATTTTTATGTCTTGTTGGTGTATGATTCCCTTGAGCAGTATGAGATGTTCTTCTTTATCTATTTTGATTAACTTTGGCTTGAAGTCTACTTTATTTAATATAAGTATGGAGACTCCTGCTTGCTTTCTAAGCTCATGTGAGTGGTATGTGTTTTCCCAATATTTCACCTTCAGTCTGTCTTTTCCAGAGTCTCCTGGAGGCAGAATATGGTTGGATTTTTTTTTAATCCAGGCTATTAGCCTATGTCTTTTGATTGGTGTGTTTAAGCCACTAACATTTAAGGCTATTATTGAGTCATTATTTGTATTTCTAGATATCTTTGTTTATTTTTGCTACTTGAAGTGTTAATTATTGTTTAATTTTTAATTTGCATCTTTATATAGAATCCAGCATTTGAATTGAACATGTGTAGTGATCAAATCTGTGCAACTTTTACCTTCTAAAATATCATTTTGATGTTTGAAACGTGTGAACTCTTTTTAGAATGTCCACAGTCTAATAAGTACTTATACAGTTTAAATTATGGGCTATAAAACCTAAGAGTTACTTTTCCCTCTTAAATGCTTTTTGGCACTCCTTGCCAACTGTCTCTTATAACAGATATAAAAAGATTTTCTCTTTTGTGGTTCTTTGTGACAACTTTCTCGGCTTCAACATATGAGTGCAAACATACATGATTTGTGAAATATGAAAAATCACTAGAAAAAAACAGTCTCCCATGGTAAATCCAGAAAAAAGAATATAAATTTTAAAACTGTAAACTATAATCCCAGTGCTTTGTAAGGCTAAGACAGGAGAATTCTGAGTTTAAATCCAGTAACAGCAGGTCCCTGAGCAACTTAGTGAGATTCTGTCTCTAAATAAAATACAAAATAGGAGTGAGGATGTAGCTCAATGTTTGAGTGCCCATGAAATTAATTCCTAGTACCCTCCAAATATATTAGGGTTCACATTTAATCACTAGGCCTTAGTTATTTTTGGTGAGATCTATATATAAATGGCATATGCCAATACTTATGAATTTATTTTATGTACGTCAAATATTATATAAATATTTTTATAGTATAGGCTTAAATTGATATACATTATTATGTAAAAAAAATAACTGAAAATTGCTTTAGATGTAAGTGAATGCCTGAAATCCCCCATTGGCTCAGTAGTCAGAGGATTGCAAGGCCAAAGTTTAGTAACTTAGCAATATTTTTCCCCAAAATAAAAAATGGCTGGTGAGATAGCATAATGAATAAGTGCCCTGGGTTCAATCTGGTGTACAAAGGAAAGGAGGAGGGCTTTAAAATTGCCTTGTTTCACCAACAACAAATGTGAAATTTAAAATCAAAAACTGCATTCTATCACTTTTCTGTGACACACAGAATCTACTTTATTTCATTTTAAACATTTGAATCTTACACAATCCAAGTTTTCTAACATGCAATAAATGACATGTTTTAATCACGTGGGTCTCCAGGCCATTGGATGAATTTAAGGTCAGTGTAGCTGATGAATCTGCAGTCATACAAACTGTAGCATGCAGGTGCCATGAATTTGCAGTAATAGTCAAGAACTCATGAATGGATTGTTCATTGCCTTGAAAGAGTTGAAAAATTTTTTTCTGATGGTAAATGTACCACGGTAGTGTTGTGAAGAAATATCTATAGTAATGTCCATGCTAAGCTACCATTGTTGTTAAGAAACATCCTGGAGAATGGGAATGATTCATAGATGACTGAAATCCTGAGCTATGTACCTTCCCAACTGTGCACATTATGCCTGGCACAACATAGTCCAGGAGATCAAGAGAAATAACACAAGCTCTCTGACATCAAGGAGGTAATCTGAGAAACACCCCTCAAACAAGGATCTACGGAGTGATACTTCCAGCTTGGTCCAGGAATGCCCTATCGTACTGGGCACTCATGTCCTTTATGCACTGAAGAAATCGAGCTGCTCCCTACAGTGGGCATTCTGTGTGGAAGGACATGTAAATTACAGGGAATCTAACACAGATTTCTGAAATAGGTTACATTTGAAGAATTCATATGGTAAGAAGAAGGAAAGGCCAAGTGAAGAGATGAGAAAAAACAGATCACACATGAAAAAGAAATTTTCAAAAAAAAAATCACAAGTTTTGCTTTTAGAGCTGATAGTAAAGACTTTCTCTAGTATCTGGATCCAGGAAGGAGTCATGTTAGATATAGTGCTCTCACTAAAGTCAGGGGAGGTTGTATGACACATGTACCATCATCTGTGTTGCAACCATCTAGTGAGGACTGCTCAGACAGTAGACACGAGCTGGTGGTTAGGACAGAAGTAGAGAGAATTAAAGGAGAAAAACACCCCACTGCAAGTTACGTTTATTTGGACCCTCTGCTTGAGCACATTTCATGGTGAAAGTGAGGAAGAAACATCTCTTCTCTCATATGCAATCTGAGCACCATTCTGTTCACAACGGGAGAGGAAATAGGATCTGTAACCCCTAATAACACATACGTAGACTTAAAGCTTGGGGTTGTCCTCATTACCCAGCTCAGCTTCACCACTACTGCCAACCCTCCCCATGTCCTCTTGGTATTCACTAACGTAAAAACAGACAAAAGGGAGATGGAGAATTAAGACTGGTCTTGCTTCAAGCAAGTGGGCTTGGGACTGATGTCAGCCTAGACAGAAACCTCTTCCTTGTGGCTCTTTGTGTGCTGGGAATCTACAAAGAGCACTAGGGAGAAATGACTGACACCTGAGAGAGGGTGACACCATCACCCAGCCCCTCTGCTGCAAAACACACCCTCCAGTAACACAACGAGCAAACCCTGGAAAAGACTTCACTGAATTGCAGCTCTTTGTGAGAAGTAGATATGAGAACCATGGGTTGCTTTTGTAAATTGTCAGGGTTTGAAAATACAGCTCAGGTTTCACAGTTACATCTATTATATTTATATTACTATTATATGAAATTTCTTCTGAGAAAATGAACTAGAAGCGAAATTGTTTTTTAAAATCAAGAAAGAAGAGGCCCCAGAGGTGCTTCTCTATGAGGACAAATGCATGGAGTACTGCATACAGGGCATAGGTTCAGGGCGTCTGAGTGGCAGACCACCCCCTTTGCTAGGCCTGTGAGTGGCATATTGCTTACCCCATCAGCACAATTCTGGGCACGAACAATGTGTTGAAGTCTCACTCTTTGATTGTTCACTGCAAGGACAGTTAGCAGACATTACACTGGTGGCTGTCTATATTTTGCTTAGGCACTGCCTGAGTACATATACATGGTAACTGCACAATAAAATCAGGCCTGCTTCCTGATTTGTCTCTGGAGGAATTGATTAGAGACCCCACAGCCACACTCTTCTCTACCCTGTTCTGTGTATCTCCTCAGGGATGAGAGAGCCCATGCACTTCTCTGCAGACCCCAAGCTCTCATTCTGGGAAACCTACATGATCCTGCATAAGTGTCTTTTTCCCCTGACTGATGTTGCGATGGAAGAGTAAAGTTCAGCTTTCAGCTTTCCTGCTTTATCTTGCTTTGTGTGTCTTAGGATCACATTTATCTGTGCATGCTAATGACATGAAATATTTAATTTTGGAAAAAAATCTGAAAGTGACCAGGACAGGATGGGTTTCAAGTGTCCTGAATGTTCCTCTAAGCAAAATTGAATTCACACATTTCCATTATTACATATTTCAAAAAGTTTTTAATGATTAAAGCAGAATGGACTAATACATAAAAATATTCTTCCAAATTTTGTGAATTATATTCACAAGCCTATAATTTAGCACCATGAATTGGAACTTACCAGCACATTTATTTGATTTTCTAAAATACTTAATGTACTTCCTTCTGATCACGGTCCCTTGTTTGACATTTACCAACTGAAAGTTCTTAACCATGTGAGATTCCATTCTATATTATGAGGTTTTGAACATAAAACCTCATTTGCCTCTAAATATTTTAAAATGTACAATTACTCAAACCATAATTTTTCTATGAGTTATGAAGATTACCAAAGCAAGATTATCAATCAAAATATTAAAACTTATTAATTCATTGGTAATAAGTATACAAATTAGTAGTTTTTAAAATCTCTGTATGACATACCATATGTAAGTTATGTCCCATGAAGTTATTAAATTGAAAAATGAAGAAGTAAAACTGACATTCCCTATAAGAAAAATTGACTCATTTTATCAGGATCTCAAAAAAGCAGACATCTTTAGAAGACAATATCCTCGTTACACCATAAGGAACATGGTCCTCTGGTCCTTGGTATTCACTAACGTAAAAACAGACAAAAGGGAGATGGAGAATTGAGACTGGTCCATACACAACATTCTTCTCTGACTGCATTAGAACTGTTGGAGCCCAGAGGACCATGTTCCTTATGGTGTAACGAGGATATTGTCTTCTAAAGATGTTTGCTACTTTGATAAGCAAAGAAGCTACTGGGAAAGCTCACTAGTAGACCGAATTTCCCCCTCCAATGCCCTTTTCAGAATCCACACTAACTCTGCATCTGAGGACACAGAGGTAATTTGTCACCTGAATCAGCTTAGCAGAGCACAAACATTTGTAAGTTTTATGGAAAGGATGTGTTTCAGATCTGTCTCTGCAGATTTGTAATTTTAATGTCTGTAGAAAGGCAAGAAGTTCCCACTGGAGAACACAGAACTGTGGCTTCCCCAGTGGGACATGTCATCTCTCTCAATTTTATTGTCTTCTCTGATGGATAACAGCAATCCAAGAGATCTGGGCTTCAAACTCTTCAAGTATCCTGGACACATCTGGAAAAGGGTCTTGATTGAGATCATTTTCTCATGTTGATAAGGAAACTTAAATTACTGTAATTCTGGTCCTAAATCAAATTAGTCCAAACGTGTCCCACAACTTATATTGCCTCTACTTTGATGTGAGGGACTCCTGGCATGCCCATAATTTCCCTGAAGCCCTGAAGTGTGTGATGGGCACCTCTTTCCTAGTTTGCAAATGGAGCACACTTTCTTGGGGGTAATAATGGTTTGGTAAGTCATCATTTCCAAAGTGACAGTTCTGTGGCTCAAGCTCTAAGTGAAATATAAAAATTAAGAAAAGAAGAGGAAGACCCATAGGTCACATGTTGTAGAAATCACAGGCAGATGGAATCTAGTCAGAGCCGAGGCAGAGTCCGAGCTGGAGTCCAATCTGAGAAACCTACATGATCAACTCTACCTTCTCTGAGAGAAACCATGTAAAAAGCAGGATCAGTCTCCTGGGTACTGTATATAAATATAAATAAAAGCACTAAAGTGCTATATTAAAAAGGATCCCCATTATCTGGAGTCTAAATAAAGGACAGTCATTTCAAGCAGACCCACTTATGTTCCAGTTGTAGAAATCAGAAGATAGTTCTTGAACACTGCCATTATCAATATGTGAAGGGTAAGTACAAGCATGATAATTAATTAAACATTTATTTTTTTCTAGAGGTAATGGAAATTTGGACTAAATGAAAATATATAAAATGAAAACTAATATCCACAGACAGAAATTCCACATGGATGGGATGAGGGAGGTTGGAAAACTGACGAAGAAAGTCACAGTAATTGCCAAAGCATGAGACCTCCAAAGCCAAATGAGAGGGAAACATAAAACAGGAAAAGGGTGCAAGTCATTGAACAAGTATTTCAGCACATGAACAGTTAGGAAAGACACTTCAAGGGTGGAGGAAAAGTATTACCTCATGCAGCCCCCATCCTGGACCAGCCACATGAAAGTTTTGTGCCTTTGGTGAATTGGGCTCTGCCTTACTCCCTAGCATAGCCTATTAATCACCAATGTTTCACCTGGAATACTGTCCCTCATATACAGTCATATCCTGGAAGGCTTCTGAATGAGCCATAGCAGAGGGTTGGCCAGTACTCCAAACTTTGTGGAGCCAAGAAGCTCTCTTTGGATAGGTGAAGATTTACAGACCACACCTTTGTTGTAATGTAGACATGCTGCTAATTAGGTGTTGTTGAGTCCAATCTCATTGTAACCATGATTTTTCATAGAGAGGAAAATAATGTCATCGCTAACTGTGAGAAATAGGCCAAAACATACTGAACAAGTGGGTTCCAACCAGTTAAATAAGTCTCTCTGGAGAGTTGGGCATGGTGGTATTTGCCTCTAATCTCAGCAGCTTGGAAGGCTGAGGAAGGGGGATCATGAGTTCAGAGCCAGCCTCAGTGAAAAAAATTTACTAAGCATATCAGTAAGATCCTGTCTCCACATAAATATGGATAGGGATGTGGCTCAGGGGTTGAGTGCCCCTGAGTTCAATCTTCATCATCGTACACCCCCAAAAAAGAAGAATTTCTGAGGAGTGAGTATCAGGCTTTGGATTTATAACACCTTTAATGGAGGTTCTAAAGTGTAGAACTAGTATAGAATAAGTGTTATGGGCCAAGCTCTGGGGTGGATGTGCATGCATTTGAATCCAGGCATTTATATATATATATTATAGATTTGATGTTGATCTACTGATGGAATATTTCCTACCCAAAGCAAGTATGTGCTTTAGTTAAAGTCTGAAATAGTAGATGTATAATTTAATAATCTGCAGCTACATATTGAAAAATAACAGTCATCAGAAAATCGTGTATGTGAAGCTAGATCATTTAATGACTCTTTAGAACATGTAGATCTATAAGACAAGATAGTAAGAGAAACAATAAAACAAAAACATTCATGAACTTGGGATGCCATTTAAAAATCTGAGGTGAATTTTGGTCCAAAATCTGACTTCAATAACAAACTTCTACAGCACAAAAATTAAAAATCAATAATAAATAAAGGGTATATATTCAAATTAAAAAGCTGCTTCTCAGCAAAAGAAACAATAATGTAAAAAAAAGAACCTACAGATTTTATACAAATCTTTACCACACATAATTCAAAAAAATCACTAATGTCTAGGGTATATACAGTACTCAAAATTAACACAAACAACAACAAAAACCAATTAACAAATGGACTCAGTAACTGAACAGACAACTTCACAGAAGAAATATAAATCATTAACAAATATATGAAAAAACATTCCACCCATCTACCAATTAGGAAAATGTAAATCAAAATTACTTTAAGATTTTTATCTCACTTCAGTCAGAATGGTAATCATTAATAATACAGGCAACAATAAATGTTTGTGAGGTTGTGGGGAAAAGGAACACTCACACATTGCTCATGAGATTGACTCCAAATTGGTGAAAACACCATGGAAAGCAGTATGGAGACGCCTTGAAAAACCAGAATGGAACCATCATTTGACTTAGCTATCCCTCTCTTTGGACTATACCCAAAGGACTTAAAAGCAGCATACTAGAGGGGAAACAGCTGCACCAATATTTACAGCAGCACAATTCACAATAGATAAACCATAGAACCAACGTATGTTTCCTTTAACAGATGAATGGATAAGTAAAATGTGATATATATATATATATATATATATATATATATATATAAAATTTCCTTCACCAATGGAATATTACTTAGCTTTAGAGATGAATGTAACTATGCCATTTGGTGGTAAAAGGATAGAGTTGAAGAATATCATGCTAAGTGAAATAAGCTTCAGCCCCCACCCCCCCACACAAAAACACAAAGGCCAAATGTTCCCTCCAATAAGTGTATGCTAATTCACAATGGGGGTGGGAAAGAATAGTTATTTAGATTAAGTAGAGAGGAGTGCAGAAAGGGGAGGGAATACGGGGATAGAATTGATAGTAGAATAAAACAGACATTACATATAATACATAATATAGAGAGATGCTAAAACACTCAACAAGGGGGGAGGAGTATAAAAATTCAGTGAATTAGACAAAGTTGGATTTAAGGGAAGAAAAGGGAAATAGGAGTACAAATGACAGTAGAATGAATCAGACACAACTTTTCAATGTTTATATATAAATACACCACCAGGGATGGTCCACACCATGTACACCTCAAGAATGGAATGCTAACTAAAATAAAATTTACTTCATGTATAATATGTCAAAATTTGCTCTACTATCATGTATACCTAAAAAGAGTAATAAATTTTAAAAATAACAAGGGAAAATTTGTATACCGAGAAGGTTTGTCAGTTAAAAACTCTTCAGTGAATGGTAATGTCATTAAGGTTAAATAAAAGTATAAAAGAGTACCTTGATCCCATACAAAACAACAATGGTAAATAGAGTTTCCCAAGTCAGTCTGCACAACTAGCTCTAATCACAAAATTTTTGGTTTACAACTCTTTTCTATTTGTTTTATAAACCAGCACAAGAACAATATTTACAAGTTGAGCAGAGAGGAAACATTACATAGAAGTGTTATAGTATGAATAGTGATGTGTGTACTCAAATGATTCTCAATTTCCTCCCCCATGCAATAAAAAATCATGCAGTTGAAAGATACACTAGTTACTGATTAGATAACACATACATGTGTTTGTGAAATTCAGTTTGTGGGCAGCTGCTCACCTTTGCAGGTCAGATCAAATAGATAAGGAAGACATTCTCTTCACACAAGACAGTGTTTCATTGAGTAATACTATGAAAACAAGAGAGAAAGCAAAAGTAACAGACACAGGAAACTGTATTGCCAGACTAGGAAAAACCCAACCACTGAACCTATGTACTGGGGAGTCCCAAAGAGCTATTTAGGGTCCTGACTAGGAAGTGCTGGGCAGAGCATCCTCTCCACAGGTGAGAGTCTGAAGTCTTGTTCTAAATTGTATTGAAAGTGAGAACGAATAAATACAAGTTAGAACAAAGAAAACTTCATTCTAACATCTTGCATAACCTGGTGATCCCCTGAAGAACACCAAGACCTCCCAAGAACAGGTCAGATCCTAGAGGAGGGAGTGAGAGCCTTGAGATGACTAAATAAATTGGGATTCCAATGAGTGAGTCACTGAGCCAGATGCATTGATAAATCAGCATTCTTTAGCTGTTTCATCCAAGATTGCAGACATCATTCAATCAAGAAAAGGGAAGATCTTTAGTACTTTCCTCAGAACTCTAAGACTAAATCTTCCATCTTGGGCTTATAAACAGTTTACTCTCATATGTATAATGAAGCCAGTTTTCTGCATAAAATAATGTGGAGATAAGCATGAAACCTAGAGATTTACCCTTTAGAATAACAAATGGTGTGAATATTATTCTCCTAGAACTTATCATTATATTTCAATATTTATTTTCCCAAATAAAGTTAAATGAAATGTTGGTGGGTGGTGTTTTGTTGACCCAAAAGGCTCACATATGAAGAGAATATTGTGTTTTTACTTTTTGAACAAAACTTGTAGATGAGAGTCTAAGGTTTATTTCAATCAAAATTGTGTTTCTCTCTCTGTGGTGTCATGGGCTCTTGGAGCTATAAGATCTGAGGAGGGACATGGTTAGTTTATAGTATCTTATAATTACTGGGTTGCAGAGGGTTCTGGGAGACCATGACACATTGTATCTATCATATAATCCAATAAGTATAACAAACATTATATTCTGAATTATTAAGTAGAACCAAAAGTTCTACAAAATCAAAATACATAATGAAACAAAAAATGTGGGGGCATAAATCCTCCTACAGTATGTGTTTATCTTTTTACAGTCATCATTTTACATGTTTCTAGTTAAATTTTTCACTGGGTATCCAAAACTAAAGAGGTGGTCCCAAATTGTGATGTTTTTCCTACACTAGAGGTGAGTATAGTCACCTAAGTGATGAACGTCATAGAATTCATGAGGAACTGCATGGTTTCTTCAGTCCAAGAGTCAGGATGGGCCTATGGACCATGTGGATTCCCCAGGAAACATTAAGACTATTTTCCCCTTCAGCAATCCTCCTTTATTGCCTGAATACGCACTATGCACATTGACTCTTAGTCTCTTGGGTCTTTCTCCTCTCCCTGATTGGGAGCTTGTATAACTCTCCAGAGTTGTAGATCCCTTAGGGAGTACTGCTACTCTATAAGGTGAAATGTTAAACTCATAATTCAAACTAGGGATATCTGGGCATTATTTTAGTATTCCTAGGTCCTTCCCATAACTCTCTTAATTTTCCCATAATTACAAACAAGAGAGTATATAATTTACATGAATAATATTCTCCAAATAATACTTAATTAAATATATGAAATAATTAATAGAGATGTTATAGCATTATTTACCCAACAGAATGTTTTACTATTGCATCGATCCATTAGCAAAGTGAATAGTGTGAGATGTGTGACCTAATAACATCATTAAATGCATGACAAGGTTAACATTAAGAAATTCACACTTTATTTAGCAACAAATTACATCTGTTATGAAATATAAGTAAAAACGCTCAGTAAAACTTGAATGGTGGACCATGCTTTGACCCTAGGGATGTGAGAAGCTTTGCAAGCTCAAAGTCAGGCTCCATAACTTAGTGAGGACCTATGCAACTTACCAAACCCTATCTCTAAATAAAAATGAAAAAAAAAATCTGAGGATGCAGTTTTCTGAGTAAGTGCCCCTAAGTTTAAGAGGCTCTTAAAAATTTAAATTTTAAATTTCATATAAATCTGAAGAGACTTCTGAAATAATCAACTCTGAGTATTATTATTTTTCCAGTTGTGAAAAACGAGACTCTTTAGTAATTGTTGATTTATACTAAAATTATATTTTTTTAGGGATGCAAAATTCTATACTTGTATTTCTTTATTTTTATAATATCAGCTAATGATGTTAAAAAAAATTTCAGCAAATGTCCAAAGCGATTACCCATTTTCTCATTTAAATGATTATTTTCCCTCCTAA
This sequence comes from Ictidomys tridecemlineatus, assembly GCF_052094955.1. NCBI lineage: Eukaryota > Metazoa > Chordata > Mammalia > Rodentia > Sciuridae > Ictidomys > Ictidomys tridecemlineatus. Next base: position 64,133 of record NW_027525471.1, on the reverse strand, counting down.
ATACCAAATACTTCAAGGGATGGGCTATAGATATGAAACTTACTACCATCTTTATAATTGTCAAGGTGTTTTTGTAAATATTTTGCTGTTATCTAAGGTACACACTTTGAACAGATGCTACTCCACATTTGCTACAGATATGAGGTCAGTAATTAAAAAATGTGGGAAATTTGAATACAGTCTTGGACACATTCTTTGGGTTTCTATATGCTATAAATCCTCCAGTGTTTTTAAAATGATGGATCAATAGCCAAAAGCTTTGCAAAAATTTTTTTGTACATCCTCTCACTCGTATGAATTCTGAGGTGCTGAATAGGATGTGAACAACTATTGGAGACTCTGTCACTTATTTTATATTTATATGATTTCTGTGCTAACATATCTCTGGTGGGAAATAGTGTTGAACTACTGTGAAATAGGGTTGATTCATCCTTAAAGACATTGATGCAATGTTTTCATTGTAAAACTTATCTCAAGTATAAAATCTATAATGTTTAGTAAGATGTGATCTTCAATATTAAAAGCTTTGCCATTCTTCACATTTATAGGACTTCTCTCTACTATGGGTTCTCTGATGTCGAGTAAGTGATGATTGTTGATTAAAATCTTTGCCACATTCTCTACATTTGTAGGGCTTCTCTCCAGTGTGGATTCTCTGGTGCCGAGTAAGTACTATTTTTTTAATAAAACCTTTGCCACATTCTTTACATTTTTAGGGCTTCTCTCCAGTGTGGATTTGCTGGTGCTGAGTAAATGATGATTTTTGATTGAAACTCTTGCCACACAATTTACATTTGTAGGGCATCTCTCCAATATGAATCCTTTTGTGACAATCAAGATGTGAGATGCTATTAAAAGCTTTTTCACATTCTTTACATTTGTAGGGCTTTTCTCCAGTGTGGATTCTCTGGTGCTGAGTAAGTGGCCATCTTTCCCTAAAAGTTTTGCCACATCCTTCACATTTGTAGGGCTTCTCTCCAGTACGAATCCTATTGTGACAATTAAGCTGTGAGATGGTATTAAAAGCTTTGCCACATTCTTTACATTTGTAGGTCTTCTCTCCAGTGTGGATTCGCTGGTGCTGAGTAAGTGATGATTTGTGACGCAAAATTTTTCCACACACTGTACACATGTAGGGCTTCTCTCCAGTGTGCATTCTCAGGTGCCGAATATGATCTATTTTTTTATTAAAACTTTTGCCATATTCTTTACATTTGTAGGGCTTCTCTCCAGTGTGGATTCGCTGGTTCTTAGTAAGTGATGCTTTTTCACTAAAACTCTTGCCACATACATTACATTTGTAGGGTTTCTCTCCAGTATGAATCCTGTTGTGGCAATCAAGATTTGAGATTCTATTAAAACTCTTGCCACACACTTTACATTTGTAGGGCTGCTCTCCAGTATGAATCTTTTTGTGACAATTACGCTGTGAGATCCTATTAAAAGCTTTGCCACACTCTTTACATTTGTAGGGCTTCTCTCCAGTGTGGATTCGCTGGTGCTGAGTAAGTGAAGATTTTTCACTAAAACTCTTGCCACACACATTACATTTGTAGGGTTCCTCTCCAGTATGAATTCTGATGTGGCGATCAAGATTGAGTTTGTATTAAAACTCTTGCCACACACTTTACATTTGTAGGGCTTCTCTCCAGTATGAATCCTGTTGTGGCGATCAAGATTTGATTTTCTATTAAAGCTCATGCAACACACTTTATATTTGTAGGGCTTCTCTCCGGTATGAATTCTCTGGTAATTTTTAAGGCTTGGGTTTTTACTGAAACCTTGGCAAAATAGTTTACATACGTGGGGCATCATTCGAGGGTTTATCCACTGGTGACAAATAAGATTTGAGCTTTTATTAGAAGTTTTGTCACATTCTTTGCATTTGCATGGTATATCTTCTGTATGAACTCTGTGATGTTGAGTAAAGTTCTTGAGTGCATTGCATTCTTCACTTTGGTAGGTTTTCTCTGCAGAATAAATTTTTTGGTGTTGAGTAAGGGTTGAAAAACTTTTTAAGCCTTTCCCACAATTTTTACATTTACAGGTCTCTCCTTCAGTCTAAATCCTCTGATACATAACAAGTTGTAACTTTTCACTAAAAGTTTTTTCACATTCTTTAAATTTGTAGAATTTATCACTATCATAGTATCTTCTGTGTTTAAAAAATATATCAAAGCATTTGCTGTCTCAATATCCTCTATACTTATAGGGCTCTCTTTCTATATAAATTTTCTTGTATTAAGCAAGCTCTGCACTGTTGTTAAGAGCCCTTTCACATATCTTACATTTGCAGGTTTTGTCTTGGCTATGAATATTTTAAAGAATACTAGTTTTTGATCACTAAACCAAGACTTTCCTACATTTTTCATCTTGGTAAATTTACTTTAGACAAGGACTAGGAATTCTCTATATTTATAATTTTTATCACCAATATAAATATACTGGTAATTATTCAGGGTAGAGACATGGATTTTGTGTTACTTATAGCATTATCTATATAGTGCACTTTCGAGAAATCTTTATCAGAATTGTCACTGAGCAATAGTGGGGAAGTAGACACTTTTCTACAATTCTTAATATTATCCATTTGGGCACAAGGAGAAATTCAACTTTTGTTTCAGAAAAATGGACATTTTATAAAGAAACTCCCAAAAGGATCACTTTTAGAAATAACTTTTCTGTGCAAATGTTTGACTGGAATTTTAAATCAGTGCTACTTTTATAATTGGCCAAGTTGAAAACTGATGCATGGACTAGATTTCAAATTTTCCACATTGTCTTTCAGTTCAAAAATGGCTGTGGATTTATTCTTAAAGAAATATAAATCTCCTCAAAATAATTGGAATACATTGAATTTTAGTTTCAGATATTAATTGTCTCTGGTGTCTTTTGACCATAAAATTTTTATCATAAATAGGGACTACTGATTGATTTTGTCTATTATCATACAATTTTTGAACTTCACTCTCACCTATATTTTCCCATTGTTTTCTTGGTTGTATATAGTCAAAGTCACACTTTCCATATCTTCCCTCTCTTTCTTTTATTTCCTGCTCTGGTAAAATTTGTCGAGGATGATGAGAAGTCATGGCTGTAATAAATAAAAATAACAAACATGTTTACTTACTGTACTGGACTGAGTATATTTTGCAAACCTAAGAAATTACAACAAAAAATAACATCAGCAGGGGTGTGGATTATTAAATCCAAGTCCATCATTACTGTAGAAATATATAAATCAAATAAAAATTCACACAGAAAATTATTTTGAAGATTTTCCTAATCATCTTTGTGTTCACAGTATCCAAAATGAGTACATTATTATGGAGAGTAATATAGTAGAGAAAAATACATTGTGTTACACATAGATTTTCCTCCTTTAGAATATATTTTAAAAATCTACCAACTTTCTTCTGTTTCATTAAAATATAAAAACATAAAATATGTGAATATTTGGGGACTTTTGAAAAAGGGGTTCCTGCTTACCAACAGGAAAAAAAAAAAAACATGGCTAAATCGACTGTAAGCAAAGTTATGAATCACACAAAGGGAATAGTCAATTTAAAATAAGTTTTCTAAACTAAACCAAAACACAAAAAAAACAGAATAAAAATTAGTCAAGAATTGTTAATAGTAATAATCAGAAAATGTATGTTTAAAGACGTTCTTTAGAAAACGTCTGAAAGAGTCAGGGGTGGTTGTACATAGCAACATAAGAGTTTGAGCTAGAGCATTAAAGTTTGAAGGCCAAAGTAAAAAATGCAAAGTGCTAAGTCGCCCTTTATTTCTTTTTTCAGTACTAATAAAGACATCTCAGAAAATAGAAAATATGAAATATCCAAGCAGCTCAGTTTTCTCCAAGTTGTAAAGACTCAAAGTAGGTTTGAATCCAAGTTTAAAAACTCAGGATACTGAGAGCATCCAAGAGAAAAAGATGGGTCACCTAGAAATGTGTAACCATATAATTGTGAAATCCTTAGTTGAATCTTCACAACACAGGAAGGAATTCAAGTCTATCTATATTCAAGAAATGAAAGAATAAAATTATCAACCAAGACATTATATTCACAGCTACTACCTTTCAAAAGAGAAGGAAAATGAAGACTTTAAACATATAAGAATATACACACTATTCATCAACACTTGATCTGTTCTCCAAAAAGTACTAAAGGTAATCTTTCATAATAAAATGTAAGAGCACATCATCATAAGTCATATAAAATTTTAAACATTTCTTGGCAAAAATAATTCTATTTTATTGTAATGACAGGTCTCCAAATATGTAATTTTGCAATAGAATTTGAAAGAAAAAAGCATACCAACAATACTGTTAATAGGCATATATACCTGTAACAAAAATATGATTATAAAAGGACACACAAATATATTCAGTTTTTTAATAAAGTGAAGTCAAGTTGATACTCATACAAAGTATGAGTATGAGATTCTTCATTTTTTGAGTTTTTTTGTTGGCAGATGCAAGATTACAAAATTCTGAACAAAACAAAACTTGGATATCTGAATTAACTATAAATATTGCAACTGTACATAGTCTACAGGATACTCTAAATCTAAGAACACACACATAATGAAAGCAAAGGGATATAATAATGACATATAGAAAAGTGATAGAATAAAACCTTGGCTTTCTAAATTATAGTACACAAAACATAGTTTAAGACAGTTATAGGACATAGAAGACATTTTAAATTAAAAATAACTTTCAAAAGAGGCAAAGAGAGAAAAGGACCCTATTCTTAGGTTCTGAATTAAGAGTAAATACATTCGCTACATACTTCATACTTCCCCAAAACACAAAGAAAATACCAAGAGGGTCGAATGAAAACAAAGAATCACTGACATACTAAAAGACATAAATCCCCACTTACTGAAAAGGGAAATACAGTGAAGCAAAATTGTAATCACAAGGCATAAGACTTTGAAAATATTTTGAAACTACTATAGACTTATAGAATCCCTGTTCTTAATGACAAGTGGGATATTATGCTGGCTAGATCAATTTTATATATTAAAACAAAGGTTAATAAATATTTAAGTGATAGTTATTTTGTAACCAACATGGAATAAATATTTGAAGTCAAAGTTGTAGGGATTTTTAAAAATCCCTAAATATGTGTCAGTTTATTGAACACCGTTGGGCATGCTGTTGTTTAAAATTGAAAAATTAAATTTAAAGATGTTTATACGACTTAAAGTTAACTAGAGGCTCCATGTAGTATTCGTCAACCTCATATTGTTAAAAAATTTCTTGCAGAGAAATCTATCCTTTAAATTGTATAAATATTCCCCAAAATACAAATAAGACTATTTCCCTGCTAAAAAAAATATACTAAAAGTTACAGCATTCAATTGTAAATGCAAACATGGTGTCAGGTAAACGGAGTTCTTAGTGAGTGTGGCAATAAGCCCTCACATCAATTGCAAATTAAAAACATTGCACACCAGTGTTGTTAGATTGTTATTCAACAGAGCCATCATAAGGGACAAAAACAAAATATCCCTTGAGAAGAATGATGAGCAATACTGGAATAAGAAACTATAGAACTTTGAAGTCAAATAATTTATTCTAATTATATATTTTACAAAATGTATGTATACTAGGTTAACTGATAGTCACAGAGAGAATACCGCAGAATTCTAGAACGTGAAAACATCTGTAAACTAAAGAAGCAGCTTTCTGAACAAAAAAGAATAGTTTTGTGATGAGATGACAGAAATGAGCCCTTGCATTCTAGGCATTCTTTATATTTTTTGAGATGTAAACTTTGTAGAGATCTATTAATAAAAATTTGAATTAATTTTACTGAAATGTATATTGAAAAGTTTGGAGACAGTAAGTTTTATTTTGTGGTTTTCATTACAATGAAAATTAAAAGATAAAGAGAATTGCAACATTTCTCAAAGCTACATTTCAAATAATGTGGTCTTTATCCTATAAATAAGAACAAGCTCATTTATATACAAATGATGAGCATGCATGTAATCTCAGCTACTAGGAAGTCTGAGGCAAGTGAATTGCAAATTCAAGACATCCTCAATAACTTAGTGAGAACCTCTCTCCAAATATGAGTGAAAAAGATTTTGGGGTGTAGTTCAGCATGAGAGTATCACTGCCATCAATCCCCATTACACTTATGCATACAAAACTTTAATTTCTACATACATGGGCATAATCAAAAGCCAATCAAGATAAAATACAAAAGTCATGGACAAAAGAGGCTTAATATTTATGCAAGCAAAAGCACATATAATATTATTGGCAATAAAAACATGAATCATACATATCTTAGTTTGTGAAGCAATTAACTAATATAAGAAAACACAGTCCTTAACAGGGAACTACTGTATACAATTAAAAAAAGAAAAAAAACAAGCAATTTGTAAATATCTACCAATGTATTATTTTACAAATTCTTTAACTCAAATAAAACTTACACCATCTCTCGAAACAGCAGTCTTTGTCCAACTTGACATTCATTCCATGGCAGATAATTTCACAGAAAATCCATTACACACATCAGAAAAAAAACTGATAAGGAAATTTTAGTGAAAAAATGTACAAATAAGATTCGAGAAACTGACTTATGATAGTAATGTATTACAATGGGTGGACCTAGAGGTCTCCCGAAATGTGCAAACTTTTCTGTAAATAATGGAAGAAGGGCTGGAGTTGTAGAGTATTGTTAGAGAGCTTGCCTAGAATGTGTGAGACCCTGGGTTCAATTCTCAGCACCATATATGGATAAATAGGAAATTCATTAATAACTAAAAATATTTTTAAAATTATGGAAGAGCTGTCAGATAATATTGACACTCACAAGGCAAGGGGAATGTTTTGTTGTTAATTTGAATGTATGGAGGAAAAGCAGGATACTACATAATTTTAAAGCACAAAACACAGGACAGGTTTTTCTGATAACAAGAGAAAGAATTCAAAGCTTCTCAAAAATAATTTCTGCTGGATAATGTCTCAATGAACATTTTTGATTATAGGCTTCCTCCCCTACCTCAACTATGTCCTCTGCTATATGCGGGCCACAGGATTTGACATCACTGCATTCCTCTAAGTCAACCATATTTCAAGTGAAAGATATATATCTTGCCACCAAAAGAAAACATTGATGGTGAAAATAAACATCATTAACATTTTCTTGTCAGCACCAAGAACTACCCCATCTTCTTTATTGAAAGCATAAATCTGCAACACATTCTTGTAGAGAAGTTCCCAAAAGATCTACTTCAAGTGAGGAAAATTAAATAATGATAATTAAGAATTTTGAAGGAAAGTTTTGCTCACCCACAAATACTAGGTTGCTGTAGTTCTCCAACATCACTTCCCTATATAAATTCTGCTGGGCAGGATCCAGGCATTCCCATTCCTCCTCAGAGAAATCAATAGCGACATCCCCGAATGTCAATAGCTCCTGAAATAAAAATTGTTAGATAAATAGAACATTGACCAAACTACTATTCAGTTTTTAATTTGAATTAAGAGTTAGTAGAACTGACTGTCATGTAGGAGATTGACTTTAATTATGTAATAAGATACTTTCCATTATCTAATTCGGAGGAAAATACATGAGTCCAAATACAGTATATATATATATATATATATATATATATATATATATATATATCATATCAGAGTGATGTGAAGGATATATATCATAATCCAAGCACTGAATAAAAGTCCTTCTAACTTTTGTGTCATCAGTGAATGTGAAATTTGGCAGACATTCCAGATGCAAATCAGACTTGTCAAAGATATTCTCATAAGGTGATTGTGTACAAGGGAGAAAAAGACTGGTTAAATAGCTTTTGAATACAGACTTGTTCCTATTCTCGCTTTCTATCCATGAGATAGATTGAGATCCCCAATACAATTAGTTTCAAGTATCATTCATGAAACATTCACAATGTGTAAAATATTCATAAAATATTAATGTTTGGAGACAGGTAAAGTGACACTTCCACCTCGTGAAAAGACAAACTTAAAATATTTCAAGTTCTATAAGCAGTTCAACGAATGAATCAATTTGGTACAATAGAATGAACAATGGGTCACAGAAGACTTAAAAGAGGAGATTAAAAAATTCTTAGAGGTAAACAAGAACACAGACACAACATATCAAAATCTCTTGGACACCATGAAAGCAGTACAAGGAGGAAACTTCGTTGCATGAAGTTCATTCCTTAAAAGAAGAAAAAGGCAATCATTAATCTCATACTTCATCTCAAAGCCCTAGAAGAAGACATCAACAGCACAAGCAGTAGAAGGCAAGAAATAATTAAAATTAGAACTGAAGTTGAATTAAAAGAAACAATTAAACCTTGACAATAAGTTGGTTCTCTGACAAACCTCTAGCTAGTCTAATAAAGAGAAGGAGAGAGAAAATTCAAATTACCAGCATACATAATGAAAAAGACAGTATCCCAACAGACACCTCAAAAATAAAAAGGATATTTAGAAATTATCTTGAAAATATATACCCCAATAATATTGAAGACATTGAAGGCATCAACAAATTTCTGAAGTCACTTGATGTGCCCAGATTGAACCAGGAAGACATACACAATTTAAAAAGACCAATATTAAATGATGAAATACAAGAGCCATTAGAAGCTTATCAACCAAAAAAAGCCCAGGCCCAGAAGGTACAATGCCAAGTTAAACAAGACCTTTAAAGAAGAAATTCAAAATACCAATATTCTTCAATGTATTTCAGAAAATACAGAAAGAAGCAGCAATTTCAAACTCATTCAATGAGGCCAATATCACCCTGATCCCGAAACCAGGCAGGGACAAATGAAAGAAAAAAAACTTCAGGCCAATATCTCAAATGAACATAGATGCAAAAATTCTGAATAAAATTCTGCCAAATTAAACACAAAAACATATTAAAAAGTTCATGCACCAAGATTAAGTGGGGTTTTTCCAGGAATATAGGGTTGGTTCAACATATAGAAATCAATAAAGGTAATTCATCACATCAATAGACTTAAAAGTAAGAATCATATTATCATCTCAAGAGACACAGAAAAGAAATTTGACAAAATACAGCACCCTTTCATGTTCAAAAAATTAGAAAAACTTGAGATAACAGGAAAATACCTCAACATCATACTGGCTCTCTACATTAAGCCTAAGGCCAACATCATTCTAAAGGAAGAAAAACTAAAGGCATTCCCTCTAAAAACTGGAACAAGACAGGGGTGCTCTCTCTCACCATTTCTATTCAACATATTTTTGAAACACTGGCCAGAGCAATTAGACAGATGAAAGAAATTAAAGAAATAACTAAAGGAAATAAACTTAAATTAGCACTATTTGCCGACAATACGATTCTATACCTAGAAGACCCCAAAAGCACCACCAGAAACTTCTAGAACTAAAAATGAATTCAGCAAAGCAGCAGGTTATAAAATTAACACACATTAAAAAAGGCATTTCTGTATATCAATGACAAAGCCTCAAGAAAGAAATAAGAAAACCTACCCCATTTACAGTAACTTCAAAAAAAGAAAACATTAGATACTTGGGAATCAACTTAATAAAGAGGTGAAAGATCTATACAAGGAAACCTACAGAACCCTAAAGAAAGAAATCAAAGAAGACCTTAGAAGATGGAAAGATCTACCTTACTCTTGCATAGGCAGAATAAATATTATGAAAACGACCATACAACCAAAAGCACTATACTGATTGAATGCAATTATAAACAAAATCCCAATGACATTTCTCATAGAAATAGAAAAAGCAATCATGAAATTTATCTTGAAAAATAAGAAGCCCAGAATAGCTAAAGCAATTATAAGCAGGAAGAGCAAAGCAGGTGGTATGACTATACCAGTCCTTAACTATAAGACAGAGCAATCGTAACAAAAACAGCATGGTATTGGCACTAAAACAGGCCAGTAGACCAATGGTACAGAATAGAGGACACATAGACTAACTCACAAAATTACAATTATCTTATATTAGACAAAGGTGCCAAGAACATGGATTGGAGAAAAGATAGCCTCTTCAACAAATGGTGCTGTGAAAACTGGAAAAAAAAACTGAAATTAAAACCCTATCTCTCACAATGCACAAAACTCAACTCAAAGGGGATTAAGGACCTACAATTTAAACCAGAAACTCTGCATCTAATAGATAAAAAAGTAGGCTATAATCTTCATCACATGGGGCTAGGCCGCCCCAACTTCCTTAATAAAATGCCTATAGCACAAGAATTGAAACCAAGAATCAACAAATGGGATAGATTCAAATTAAAAAGTTTCTTCTCAGAAAAAAATCAGAGGTGAACAGAGAGCGTATATCTTGGGAGTAGATTTTTACCCCTCACACACCAGATAGAGAACTAATATCTAGTATATAAAGAACTCAAAATGCTAAGCACCAAACAAACCAATAATCCAATCAACAAATTGGCCAAGTACTTGAACAGACACTTCTCAGAAAAGGATGTAGAATCAATCAACAAATATTTAAAAAATTGTTCATCATCTCTTGCAAGTAGAGAAATGCAAATCAAAACAACTCTAAGATATCATCTCAGTCCAGTCAGAATGGCAGCTATCATAAAGACAAACAACAAGTGTTGGCAAATATGTGGGGAAAACGGCACACTCATACACTGCTGGAGGGACTGCAAATTGGTGAAAACAACATGAAAAACTGTATAGAGATTCCTTGGAAATCTGGGAATGAAAAAACCATTTTACCCAGCTATTCCTCTTCTCGCACTATTCTTAAAAACTTGAAAACAGCATACTATAGGGTCATAGCCATGTCAATGTTTATAGCAGCACAATGCAGAATAGCAAACTCTGGAGCCAACCCAGATGCCCTTCAGTGCATGAATGGATAAAAATATGGGGCAAATATACACAATGCAATTTTACTCAGCAATAATAAAATCATGGCAATTGCAAGTAAATGGAGAAGTGAAGTGAGGCAAACCCAAAAAATAAATGTTGAATGGTTTCTCTGATATAAGGAGGCTTACTATAGAGGGGTAGAAAGACGGAGCTTAGGAGGCATAGATGAATTCTACATAGGGCAGAGGGGTTGGAGGGGAGGGGAAGAGGCAGGGGATTAGCAGTGATTGTGGAATGTGATGATACCATTATCCAAAGTACATGTATGAAGACCCAAATTGGTGCCAACATACCTTATATGAAACCAGAGATATGAAAAATTGTGATATATATGGGTATTAAGAGTTGTATTGCAGAAAGAAATAAGTACATATATAATGGAATAAATTAGCATGAATATACTTTATGAAAAATTTAGCTCTATGTGTGTGATAAGAATTGTAATGCATTCCATTGTTGTTGTGTATTAAAAAAATAAAGTTTTAAAAAAGAATGGTATTGAAACCCATTAAAGAAACGATAAGCCTACATGGCTATATATCTTAAAAAAAGAGCTGGAACGGAAGATGCATGAACAACATGAGAAACCAAGAAAGAATGTACCCCAAACAAAGATGCTACATTATTAGAATCCATGGTCAGAATAGCAGGATAAATGGGAGAAGGTACATAATTTTCTGTGAATTAAAGGATGATATGAGAGCAAATACAGGCAGCAAAGGATTATTTTGATAAAAACTTACATAAGCAAATACAGAAAGCAAAAGATTCCTTCAATAAGGACATAGAGGTTTTGAAAAAAGAAACAGAGATCTTTGAAATGAAGGAAACAGTAAACTAAATTAAGAACTCAATAGGAAGCATCTCTAACAGAATAGATCACTTGGAAGACAGAACCTCTGACATTGAAGGCAAAATATATAATCTTGAAAAAATAAAGTTGACCCCAGTGAAGATGCTAAGAAACCATGAGCAGAAGATTCAAAAACTGTGAGATAATATGAAAAGACCAAATTTACAAACTATTGGTATAGATGAAGGCATAGAGGTCTAAACTACACTAATAGACAATCTATTCAATGTAATAATACCAGAAAAATTTCCAAACATGTAGAGTGAATTGGGAAATCAAATACAAGGATTGTATAGGACATCAAATGAACAAGATCACTACAGGTCTACACCAACGCACATCATAATGAAAATACCTAGGATACAGGAGAAGCAGAGCATTTCAAAAGCCACAAAAGAAAGGAATCAAATTACATATGGGGAAATCCAATCAGGATCTCTGATTTCTGAACTGAGACGCTGAAATCTACAAGATCTTGCAACAATATAAACCAAGCTCTGAAAGAAATGGATGCCAATCAAGAAGCATACCCAGCAAAATTAAATTTTGAATAGAAATTAGATTTTGATTCAGATTTTATTTTATGAGAAAATAAAAGCTTTCCATCATACACAAAATTTTAAAAATTTACAATGAGAAACATGCACTACAGAACATCCTTGGCAAATATTCCATGAGGAGGAAATGAACAACAATAAAAAATCAGAGAAGGGTAGAATCACTCTAAAGGAAAAAGCTATCAAAAAGAAACTGATTTAGTTAAATACCAAAAATAAACAAAAATAACTGGGATTACAAATCTAGTCTCAATAATAACTCTAAAAGTTTAGTTCCAACTCAGCAATCAAAAGACAGGCAGATTGAATAAAAAAAAGACCAACAATATGCTGCCTCTGAGAGACTCATCACATAGGAAAAGACACCCACATACTGAAGGTGACAGGTTGGAAAAAATATATCACTCAGGCTGGGGCTGGGACTGGGGCTCAGTAATAGAGCACTCACTTAGCATATGTGAGGCCCTGTATTTGATCCTCAGCACCACATAAAACTTAATAATAAAGGTATTGTGTTCATATACAAAAAAATAAATATTAAAACACATACCACTAACATGGACTGTGGAGGCAAGCAGGGGTTTCCATTCTTATATCAAATAATGTGGAAAGTTAATCAAAAAAGACAAAGAAGGACACTACATTCTGCTTAAAGGAACCGTACACCAATAAGACAGAACAATTATAAATATACACACCCCCAACACAATAGAGCATCTATGTTCAAACAGACTCTTCTCAAGTTTAAGGGCCAAGTAGACCACAAGACAATAATTCTGGGTGACTTGAACACACCTTTTTTACTACTGAATTGATCTTACAAACAATATCTAGACAGAAAATATAGAACTCAATGATAAAATAAACACAAAGAAGTGGCTTCTTTGGATCACAAAGAAGGGGCTTCACATTGGTGTCTGAGTATTTCCCTGTGCTAAAATCCACACCAGGAGTGCAGCAAAAGGGTCAAAACCCTGTTTCTTTCTAGAATAGGCTCACACCACCTTCCTGCAGTTAGCACAGGCAGCCCGGGTTCTAACAAATTGCATCAGAAATTCAGTCACCAGCTAAGTAGGAGACCTTCTGCAGTCCCACTCCAGCTGTGGGAAAGGCACCTATCAAATAGGCGAAGGAACTAGTCCTCCAAAGACGTGGGTATGGAGAAAGAGACCTGCTCACATGGGGCTAGAATATCAGTTTAGTGCAGCCATTTTAAAAAATAGCATGGAGTTCTTTAAAAGCTAACAACAACTCTGGATGCATTTCCAAAGAAACTTGAACCAGTGTGTTTATAAATGCCTGCATGCCCATCACTGTTCCAGGATCCACAGAAGTCAGGACAGGGAACTTCTGAAGTGGCTTCTGGATAAGGAGACTCCTCTTAGCTGCAGGGCAGTCACCTGCTCCCCTGAGAAACTACTTCCCCTAAATGCACCTGCTCATAAGTCCACAGGTGGCTGATATTTACCAGATGCTCAGGAGACCTCAGATGTGCCAGGTGTGGTATCCTCATGTCAGGCAGAGACAAAACAGGACCAGGAAAATATCACAGAAGGCATGAGACCCCTGGGACATGTAGTCCACACGGGGGACACTCATCCCAAAGACATTCTGACAAGGTGTCTGGCCTGGGAGAGAAAGGGAGAATACACATGCACAAACACATGCACACACATATTTGTACTGGAAATGGGGACAGGGGACTTGAATTTGAGGGATTCATTGATACATGTGTACAGGTTTTATCTGAAAGACGGGGTTCTGGATCTGACATTTTGCTTCCATTATATTTAGAACATTCAGGGGGAACCAGGCAAAAGGGCACAGACCTGTAATCCCAGCCAGTCAGGAGGCTGAGGCCCAAGTTCAAGGCCAGTCTCAGCCTCTGTCTCAGGATAAATGATAAAAAGTAGGAGGGATGTAGCTCAGTGGGAAAGGGGCTCTGCGTTCAATACACTATGCCCCATGCCCTCCCCCAAAAGAAAGAAAAGCTCAGGGGGAAGAAAAACCTGAGATCCCTGCGGATCCCAGCCCCCTTGGGTAGGAAAGAGCCCACGGAGTTGTGGTTCTCGCTGTCCCAAGACTCTGAAATCCATCACAGAAGAAATTCAGGGAGGAGACTTGAGCTGCCAATTTTTACAGGAGATACCCATGTCTTCAATAATGACAATAAAAAGAATCCAACATCTTTAAAACCTGAGAAATGTGAAATAAATGCCTATCAGAGAGAAAATTAAACAGTATCAATGAAGATAGGAAACAAAAAAATTCGAATAAACTCAAAGAATTTAAGTGCTTCTTAATTATTTGTGGAGAGTGTTTTGCCATTAAAGAAACTATAGCCCCCGCCACAGTGACTTGCTGAAATCAGTTCATAGGACAGGATGATACATTAATAGTCATGGGATATTCAGCTTAAAAATAGTGTAAAATACCATGGGTCAGTTTTGCACACGTACCATATGCAGGTGGTATTATGTATAACTCTGATGCACTAATAAACAATCCAGCATGCTTTACTCTTAATGAAAGCACCCAGTCATAAATTTCATCCACAAAGTTAAATATATGTAAACTTAAGCAAGAAACTTTTGAAGTATAAGAGCAAAAAATTATAAGAGAAAAAAATAATAAGAAGAAGTTATTAGCTAACACGTGCATTGTGAAGCTGTTCTGTTACAATTCTCATCAAGGAATCACGAAGTCAACAGAGTCCACCCACGAACCCACATGGATGTAAAAATCATACACTTAATTGCAATGGAAAAGTCATTATCAATCAAACCCTAACCAGGCCAATCTCAGCAACTTAGCTAGACCAGCGGGCAGAATAAAAACTAAAAACTACCATGGAGAGAGCTCAGTGGTAAAGCAACCTTCTGTTAACTACCAAAACACAACAACCACCAAAAATAAATAAATAAATAATAAATAAACTCCACAAAACTAGTTTAGGAATAGGCAAGGTTTCTGTTCACCGCAGCTGCCCTCCTGCAGGAAAATGCTGTTTGGAAATTTGATTTTTTTGGGTGGGAGGGGGGGTGCTGGGCATTGAACTCAGGGACACTCCACCACTGAGCCCTATCCCCAGCCCTATTTTGCATTTGATTTCGAGGCAGGGTCTCCCTGAGTCTCTAAGTGCCTCACCCACTTGTGGAGGCTGGCCTTGACCTCGCAATACTCCTGCATCAGCCCCCACCCCCAGCCGCTAGAATGCCAGGTGTGCACCATCGCCAGGCTCAGAGATTGGAGTCTTCCAGTGGTCCAACCTGTCAATCACCACAGCCAGGAAGACGCCTGGCAGCCTTTCTCACCTGCCAGATAGATAGGAGTTGAGCAAGGGCTGAGGCTGCCCAGGGGATGGGGAGCCTGCGAGGGGTCTCCACCACTGTCACGCTCCACACAGGCTGGCCAAGGGGACTGATGGGCGCTGTCCACAACGGGTTCAGGCCTGTGGTCTCAGAGAGCACCCAAAGTCAGGGTCAGCCAACTCGGGTTCCCGTCACAGCCAGTCCTACCGGACGGCCTTCCAGCCCGACCTCCCTCCGGATCCTCCCTGTCCAGGCACCAGGTGCCACTGCACACTCACCATTTTCTGGTGCCGAGCAGCCAAGCCTGGACTGGTGAGCTTCAGCCCCTGCATGGCAGGGCTACCTGGGATCCTGGGCAGGAGAGAAGCCTGGAGTCCAACTGCAGGAATTTGAGTAGAATCCCGGACCGCAGAGAAATAAATCACATTCCGAGCGCGGAGGCCCACCCCCTGCTGCTGGCTACGCTCAGGATTGGACAGCGCTCAGCACGGGGGCTTCTGATTGGACAGGGAACCAGTCAGTCTCCGCTCTCCACAGACTGAGTCAAGAGAGCTTTTTTTTTTGAGTGACAGGAGGGTGATCTCTGCTCCAGGCAAGGAGGAAACAAGAATGGCAGGTTTGGGTGCAACATTTTTCTTTTTTCTTTTCCTTTTGAGGTCTCGGCATTGGGTCAGGGTTAGGGTGACCAGAATTCTAAGTTCTGTTGGGTTTTGATGTTAGGAAATTGAAGTCATTTCTTGAAAGTTTCACCACCTGGGCCTTCTCCTACAATAAGAACACCCAGAGCATCTTCGGGTGCTGACTTGTCCTCTGTTCATCTGTGCAAAATTCTCCAAGCAGAACTGGCATTTTGCCCAGTAGGAACTGCCCAGTGCATTAAGGCCAGCGCTGGTGGAGGCTCCCTGGGGACCTGGCAGGCGCCCTGGAGGAGTTTACCACCCAGTTGGCAGTGTGAGAGCTGATGTTTCTCCAGCTGAGTTGAATCTATCTCGAGCCCACATTGAGGCTGGAGGCAGAGTAAGGAGATCAGCACAGAAGAGACCTGGAGAGCACAGACCTGGGTAAACTCCAGATGCACCCAAACTCCCTCACTCTCTGGAGAACTGGGGGTTGAGGACTCCACCTCTGAGTCCCTTCCCCAGCCCTAGTTTGAATTTTATTTAGAGAAAGGGTCTCACTGAGTTGCTTAGCACTTGCTTTTGCTGAGGCTGGCTTTGAATTCACCATCCTCCTGCCTCAGCATCCCCAGCCACTGCAATGACAGGTGTATGCCAATTTTTTTTCTTTTTGAGAGAAATATCTGCGGTGGCCACAGAATAACAGCCTTGCACAGATCAAGGCCACCCTGAGTGTTCTCCCTGGTTCCCACCAGTCCTCTGGATACTAGACAATGGGATCCTGCCTCCTCCAAAAACCAGAGATACCCTGCCCAGGTGTGCATCCTTAGTATCAGCTGAATATGCTGCACATACCAAGAATATGAAAGGGAATCTCAGGGCAGTTTTAACTTGCATTTCCCTAATTGCTAGATACATTGCCTTTTCAGTACTTATTTTTTTAAATATATTTTCTAGTTGGAGTTGGACCCAATATCTTTAATGCATACATTTATTTTTCTGTGGTGCTGAGGATGGAACCCAGTACCTTGCATGTGCTAGGTGAGCACTGTATGGCTGAACCCCAGCCCCAGCCCCCATTTTTAGTATTTTTACTTTTGTTTCTCAGTAACAGCAGCCCAGGTCTTTGGGGAACCAGTTTTGCTGCATTTGTGAATTGGGAATATTTCCCTTGAAGAAAAACTGAGAAGGTCAAAGGCACATGCCCAGGATTCCAGGGATGAGCAGTACACAGTTGTCTTTCCCAGAATGAGGAGAAGATTATGTGGGTGAGAAGAGGGAAAGAGCCGGGGACACCTTTGGGCCAGAAACTCTTCTTCCTCCATGAGGGAAATTATTCTTGCTGTTAGTTTTCTTAACCCAAATGAGAGATTTTCCTAAGCTACCAGTGCCACTGGATACAGGTCCCTGGATGGAGCTCAGATTTTTCTTGAGAGGCAAAAAAAAGTGAATAACCAGCCCAGTGGTTGCAATAACCAACAAGCTAGACCTTGGGCTCCTTGGGGGCAAAACACTGGGTTTTACCCAATAATTAACAATACAACAGAACCTGACACCCAATTAATGGGGAATGGAGAATTGGATGGCTGGGTGTGGGGTCTGTGGGTGGCAAGCTGCAGGAGCTTGCCTCTGGGGTGCATTCCTTGCATCTGGGAGGTTTTTCAACACTAATAAGATAAGCAGAGTGGCAAGAACACTGGCAAAACCCTCTGCAATATTCTAGCCAGGAAAATTTATGAGCACTTTAAAAGCATCTTAATGTTTACCCTGGGTGGAATGTGCCTCAATCAGAATTCAACAATTTGAAAATAGCTGCCAACATGAAAAGTCTTTGAAATCTGCTGGATTGTGGACCACATTTGTGGATGACTGCAAAAACCACATGAATCCATGGCTAATACATAAGTAAAAATAAAAACCTAATAATGAGCATTCTCTTAAGACTTCTGTCCTGAAAACATTGCCCTATTTGCTTTGATAACTAAATGATCATTTAATCATTACTCTAGCAACACTTGAGGTCCATAAAGAACTGTGGAACATGTCTGGTTGATGCAGAAATATTGGAATACCAAGAAGAAAGTTTCACTGAACTTCAAAAGAGAAGGTTCATTAATCTCCAGAATGCAGAAATGCCCACAAAAACTTAAAATAAAAAACAAGGGACTGGGGTTGTGTCTCAGTGACAGAGCACTTGCCTAGCACCTGTGAGGCACTGAATTGGATCCTTAGCACCACATAAAAAATATATAAAATAAAGGTTTACTTTCCAATTAAAAACGATTTTTAAAAATAAAGATCAGATTAAAATAAAAAAATAAACTCCCTGCAATGCAGCATTTCTCCTAGACCAGCTTCCTGGACCCACATATACTAGCATGATGTGAGCAAGCTTTAAAAAATGGGTGAGAAATTACAGAACACTGCTCTGGCCCCATCTCTAGTCCAGCCCCACTTAATTTTCCCTCTCCAAATAGCAACACCTCAGACCACGTATTTGCTGTCTCTCCCTTTAGAGCTTTCTCACATTTTTCCTTTCTTTCTTTTTGTGGTGCTGGAGATTGAACCTAGCACTTTGTGCATGCAGGACAAGCACACTACCTACCTCACTGAATCCCTGGACCCTCACGTTCTTTCCTGAATGTGCATCTGATTTCTAAATAGGTCTGTTCACGCACCTGACAATGATGAAGTTGTTTTCTGCTTTGAAAAGCAAGGAACCTACTTTTTCTGAGCTGATGTGCCTCTCTCTTCCTGAAATCCCTTCCCATTACACAGCCTCACACAGCAAAATTCAGACTTGAGCTTTGTAATTGTGTGGGGATTTTTATTTTTTGGGGTGTGATATCACATATATCACTGGAGAAAGGTAACTAGCAGCCATGCACTTTTTTTAATAAGCAAAGGACAAGATTTGGTAGCACATGTCATTAAGGCCAGGGATTTGGAAGGCTGCTTCAGGAGAATATCAAGTCGAAGGCCACAGTTGGCCTCTTAGCAAGACCCTTCCTCAAAATAAAATATTCAAAGTTCTGACACTGGGTTAGTCTTCATGAACAATGAAGGGTCAGAGTTCCTGTTTCAACAGTCTCCCCTTAGGATGCTGTGTGTAGGTGTGTGACTGTTACCTTCCAACAGGAACTAGAGCTGTTGCTGGTGTCCACCTGTATTAATAAATAGATCAAATGAAGTGAGTAAATAAGTAAAGCAATAAATAATCTGACATTGGTGCTGGTTGTGATCCCAGAGATACAAAAGTTATGTTGTGTTTCTTGGATCTTGTGTTCTTGCAAGGGTGAATATCAGATAATACATAAAATGTAATCAAAGTAGAGCAAAGTTTATTGGCCCAGAAATCACTATCAAGAAGGGGGGAGAAAAACGGTGAGTCTTCTCTGACATCTCTAGGCCTCACACCCCGTTGATCCTCTGGTTTATGGGAGATGCTGTGGGTGACTCCAGAATTCTGCCCATGGAGAAATTCCTACTCTTAACTGGCAGTAGGATGACATTGTGTTTGTAGGTTCCTACTCCACATGGTCTTGTCCAGAGACACAAAGCAAAACCCGAGTGTGTGTGTGTGTCTGTGTGTGTGTGTGTGTGTGTCTTTGTGCATTTTAGTATAATAAAAATTTTATTATGGCAGCTATTATGAAGACAAACAACAACAAGTGTTGGCGAGGATGTGGGGAAAATGGTACACTCATACACTGCTGGTGGGACTACAAATTGGTGCAGCCAATATGGAAAGCAGTATGAAGATTCCTTGGAAATCTGAGAATGGAACCACCATTTTACACAGCTATCCTGTGGAGCCAACCTACATGCCCTTCAGTGGATGAATGGATAAAAAAAATGCATTATTTATACACAATGGAATGTTATTCAGCAATAAAAGAATAAAATCATGCGTGTGTGGGAGATTATGGTCTTGTTCTCTTCATTTCTGACTTTTAGGAAATAGAGTTTTTCTGAGATTTTCACCAGTATCTTTGCCTTTGTCAAATGGTTATTGCAACTTACTTCTGTTTCTTGCTGTCTAAGTTTTGTGGTTTTGCAAAATGAGGTATGAGGTAGAAGTGGATTTTAAGTGGATATTTTTAAAGTAGGAGTTCACTAATTACTATTAGAAGCATCAGATGAGCTCAGAACAGTAATAAAATTTAGTATCATCAGTTATTTATGTGCATAAGAAAATAAGTAGCAAACATAAAATTAAAGACAGTTCTAATGACTATAATATCAAAAGCAAAATACTTGGGAATTTTTCAAGAAATGTGAACACTTGAACATTTAACATGGCTTCTTTTTAGAAAATATAACATTATCCCTAAGCCACCTGTTTTTTAGTGGGACCTTAACTCATAGAAAAAAAGATAGGAATTCAAAACTTTTTCCTGTGATCCTGAGGACAAAAGTTAGGTATAGTCTACCAGTGAACTCTATCATCATCCCATTCTTATTTTTCTTTGAGATATGGTCCTGCCAAGTTAGTGAGGCTAGACTCCAAGTTGTGACCCTCAAGGCTCGACTTCCAGAGCAGCTCGAGTTACATGCCTGTTCCATCACAACCCTGGTAGGGATTAGTCTTTTTTGTTTTCTTTAGTTGTAGTGGACTCAGTAACTTATTTTATATATTTATTTTTATATGATGCTGAGGATTGAACCCAGTGCCTCACATGTGCTAGGCAAGTGTTCTAACCCTGAGCCCCATCCCCAGGGATTAAATTCTTGACTTTCATATTACAGGTTGGCTCAGGATAATATCTAGGTTTGCAAACGTGAATAATTTTCCCATTTTGTGAGTAGAAGGTAGAGGCCACAATGAAAGAAAATGTCTATCCTTATCCTTGGAAGAGGAACATTAACTGTGGATTCACCTGCAACTTAGTATTTGAGGATTTCCCAGATCTTAAAAATATAAGCAAAAGAGACATGAGGTAAAGGCTCTGAGAAAGGGGGACTAGGTATTTCAAATTGTGAGGCATCAGACTGAGAAATACAATGCTAATGTAGCTGGGTATAAAGAATAGGGTCTCTCACATTTAACTGTAGGATCACAGAAGATATATAAGAAAACAAACCATTTAGTGGGTACATTTTAAAAAGATGATCATGGGTAGGACTTAGTAAGAAGTCATCATTATCACACCCCACTCACACGCCCACACACATTACTTCCCTTTTACCTTTTCCCCACTTGAGCAGTCAACATCCACTCCTCAAGGTACATCCTTGCATGAAGAGAAAGGACTGAGCCACAGTACCCTGGAAATCTCAATGGGCACATCTTTGCCTAGATTATGGCAGAAACTAGCAAAGGAATGACAGAGTTCAGGAACATCTCTTTCTCTTTTCTCTCACAAACAAATAACTAGAGATTTCAATTATAAATAGATGGATGAAGTGAACTTGAGAGTATTGGGCCAAATATTTGCAACACTGAAAATATAAATGTTCAGCAGCCTAATGTGTTATTTTTTTATGTTTGTTTTTGTTTTTAATGCTGTGGGTTGAGCCCAGGGGCACTCAACCTCTCAGCAACATTCCTGATCTTTTTTGTAACTTAGTTAGAGACAGGGTTTCACTGAATTGCTTAGTCCTTTCCTAAGTTGTTGAGGCTGGCTTTGTAGCAGCCTCCAGAGACACTGGGATTACAGTCATGCACCACCACACCTGGCTAAGTTTTTATTTCATTATTTGCACAAGAGCAGTTTTTCATGTAATATAACCTACTGAATGCTCTCAAAATATTGCACTTTGTGAAAAATTCAAAGAGATAGCTTATTAACTTTATATTAACAAACTTAAGAATATGTTTTTCTTATGCCTTGGCTTCTTTTCACTTGATAAAATCAGGTTAGGACATAGTTTCCTAGTTTCTTTATTCTCATCTGTTTAGGGGGAGGTATACTAGGGATAGGTCCCAGTATCATTCAACCACAAAGCCACTTCCCCAGTCATGTTTATTTTTTTAAGAAACAGAGTCTCACTGAGTTGTATATTTCCCTATTAATTTGCTGAGTCTGTCTTTGTACTCGTGGATTTCCTGCCTCAGCCTCCCAAGCCATTGGGATTGCAGGTATGTGCCCCCACTCACAGTTTCTTCATTCTTTTGTAGTTGTTGCTTTCGTTTGTTACCTAAATTCAAGTTGAATAACAATATGTTTAACAATACAGATATAGTGAAACGCCAGTGATGTAGGTAACCAATTGAACATATCCACCAGAAAGTACTTTATATATTCACCATGGTGTATTACTCAGCCATCAATACAAACTCCTCTAATGGTCAGCAAATTAGATGAAATTGGATGATGTCATGCAAAGTAAAGAAATACACAATAGTGTCACATCTCATATGTTAACTAATATAATATCATGTTCAAGTACAATAGTGATGAGTATGGCTGAGGAGTGTGTGAGGGGCATCAAGGGCTGAAGAGGGTGTTTGGATATTATGAATACATGTATATGCATATATATAAACATCACACTGAATCCCATTAGTATGTGCAATTGCTATGTGATGATAAAACCCACTATCGCTCATAATTATCCATTTTGCACTAAGAATAGAATCTTGCTGTCTTTTGTAATTTCCAGTATATAATGCAATATTATTAATGATGCTCCCTGATAACAACCCGGCTCTCCCTACACATCCATTCTATTTTTTCCAGGCTCTGAAAATAGAGTATACAATGTATTTCTGTATCTGGATCATCTTACTTAGCCTAAAGTCCTCCAGCTTGTCTGTGTTATTGGAGAATATTCTTTTCTTTCTGGGGTTGCCTTACCAGTGACAGAGATTCACCATCATTTTCTTTTTCAGTTTTAAGACAGAATGTTACCAAACTACTAAGGTTGGCCTTCACATTTTGGCAACACTACCATATACACCATACTTATTTTAAAGTTGAGTAATAAGTGAAGTGTGGAGGCACATTTCTTTTGTCATGCTAGGGACTCGATAGGCGGAAAGAGGAGAATCATGATCTTGGAGCCAGCTTCACATCTTGGTGACATGCACTGCACCTTAAAAGACCTTGTCTCAAAATAATTTTTAAAAAATTGAAGAGGTTATATATGTATGTTGATACATTTTTGTGTAAACACAATGATAAATCTCTCTTTCTCTATTATCTGTAATATAATATAGGTTCTTCTTCCTGAGTTACTCTTTGGAAATTTAGGTTGTGGATAGTATGGCGGTTAACTTGGGAGGGTAGATATTCCTAAAGATGAATTTTATTTCCTTCAGTTGTTGACTTGGTTAATGTCAGCTGTCCATTTGAGTGGATTGAGGTACCCAGAGAATTGGTGTGGAAGATGTCTCCAGGTGTCTATGAGTGTGCTTCCAGAAGGCTGAGTCAGAAAGCATGGGGAATACCTGTAAAGAACATATATATTGGTGTTCAATAGGTTTGATTTTAAATAAGCAAAAGAAGCAGTAACTCACTTATGCTCCAAGCTTCTTGAAGTCCCCTTTGGGGACTTGCACCATTGGCTCTACCTGGATCTTTTTAAAATTGTTTATTTGTTTAAATTAGTTACTCAGGACAGTAGGAAGCATTTATATACTTTGATATATCATACATAGATGAGATATAATTTCTCATTTTTCTGAGTATACATATTGTAGAATCACATGGCTCACACAGTCACATACGTACATAAAGCAATCATGTCTGTTTCATTCTTTCTTATCCCCACATCCCCTGCCTTTCCCTCTTTTCACTTTCCTCTATTCCCTTCCTTTCACTTTCCATTCCCATATTTCCAAGGAATTTTCATTCTACTTTCCAAATTGGCTGCACCAATTTGCAGTCCCACCAGCAATGTATGATTGTACCTTTTCTCCACATCCTCACCAACACTTATTGTTGTTTTTTTTTCATAATTTCTGCCATTCTGATGGAGTTAGATGAAATCTTAGAGTAGTTTTGATTTGCATTTCTTTGATTCCTAGAGATGATGAACATTTTTCATATATTTATTGATTGTATATCCTCTCCTGAGAAGTATCTGTTCAGGTCCTTAGCCCACTTGTTTACCAGGTTATTTGTTTTTTCATCTACCAGGATCATTTAAGTCCTCTATCTTCGACCACAGTTGCTTCATTTGCTTCCTCATATTGTGAAGCTTCCAGCTTCTTGGATTGAGCTGTTACCAGTTTCCCAGTGTTGCCATCCTGTAGGCAAACATTTGGTGAGTATTCCTCTCATGATTATGTGAGTAAATATAATAATCTCCCTTCTGTATACACATGTACATTTTATGTGTATTCTATTTTTCTGAAGAATCCTAAATATACAGGCATATTCTCAACTTCTAGGTCATATTGCATCTCTAGTTATAATTTTTTAAAAAATCACTTATAGTTTTTTAATGTCTATTCAAATTTATATTCCTGGCAATGATGTCGAAATGTTTCCTTTTCTGCATATCCACTGCAGTATGTGTTACCTACCAACATTTTGAGGATTGAGTCCACAAGCATGTGGTTATATCTCATTGTGATATAACCTGAAAGCATAAAAATTTTAGAAGAAAATGAGAAAATTTTTCTGCCATTGGTGTTGGCAATGGTTTTAGATAGAATATGCAGAGACTGGGCAAGGAAAAACAGCTGAGACTATATAAAGATAAAAATGCTTCTATACAGCAAAGGAATCAATCAATGAAATGTAAAAGTAGACTGGGTTAAAGCAAACCATTTCTAGCCCCATGTCTGAAAAAGCTCAAAATACAAAATATAAGAAACTTACACAACTCACCAAAATTTAATATAAACCGCGTATAACCTAATTTAAATATGGTAAACTACTTGGATTCTGCCCTAAAAATTAAAAAAAAAAGTGTTTAAAGACATATGAAAGTACTCAAGATCACATATTAGTCTACATAAACTGATAATTTAGCTTTTCTGCTTTATTTGTCTCACAGGATTATGGGTGCACACTCTCCATCTTTCACGGGCCATCTTGAGATCAATTAGCAAAATGCCAGGTTCTCATTTTCCCATATTAGTCTTCCTCATTATTCCATCTTTATTGCCAAGAAAATCTCGAATTGGAAAAACAACAAAATATAGATAAATTGCTAGATAATCATCAACTTTGAAAATTACTTCAGAAATCAATAAATACATTAGTAGACCCAGATGTGAAGAAATATAAAATAGACCTACAAATCGACATTTAACTTTACAGCTGCTCATAATAATACTTGCAGTTATGCTGATATGGGAGCACATGCCACTAGTCTTCACTACCTCGAGGCCACAGCAGGAGGAGGATTTAGGCTAATGAATTTGAGGCCAACCTGGCGAAAACCCAGCTCTAAAAATTGACCCACCAAAAAACCAAACAGTAATCACATTTTTAAAAA
This sequence comes from Ictidomys tridecemlineatus, assembly GCF_052094955.1. Classification (NCBI taxonomy): domain Eukaryota; kingdom Metazoa; phylum Chordata; class Mammalia; order Rodentia; family Sciuridae; genus Ictidomys; species Ictidomys tridecemlineatus. The sequence goes on along the minus strand of NW_027525471.1, from coordinate 38,497 downwards.
GTAGCCATCACGTGTGATTTTAATGAAACATGTAATAAGGATCAGTAACAATAATTCATAATCACGTCTAATTCTTTCTGTAAGGCCAGAAATACAAGCTAACACAGCATAAGAATGGAAATTGCAGACCATCTTTTTATAGATGTTGATGCAGACATTCAAAACCCCTAGAAAACTGAGAACAACAACAAAAAGAATGATTGGACTTCGTGACCAAGAGGGACATTGTCATATGGGAAGCTTCCAAAAATCATTTTGATAGAGCAAAGCTTTTGGCAAATCACTTACCAAATTACTGTAAAACTTATGACCAATTATGACCAGAGGAAAATTCTTTTTCAATCCACTTAAAAGCAGCTATGATCTGATTTCATACTTAATGGTATGAACTGAAGTGTTTATCAATTTATTTTTAGGAAAAAAAGTATGCTTTTCTAACTTCTAAATATTGTTTGAGAATATTAAACTGGATTTTATACATCAAAAATCAAATAGCATATGCAGATGATACTATTATTTTTATAATGTTTCTAAGCAATATCCATGAACTAATGAAACATAAGAATTAGTTCAATAATGTCATGGGTTAAATGGTCAACATTAAATCATTTAAATTATATACAGTAGCAATGAGCAATGTTAAAATCGAGGCACAATCCATTCACAAATATAGGGAAAAAATCTAAATGAAAATATTAACAAAAGAATTATTCACTGCAAAGTCAAAAATTGAGGTGAAATTAAAATGAAAAAAAATATCATGGAAACAAAATGGGAAAACTGTTAATATTCAATAATTAAAAGTCTGATTTTGGGTTTTAAGGGTTTATAGGCTTCCTCCAGATTAACACGTGGGGTGGGGCCAGGCTTCCTTCTCCAATCTGATATGTATTCCATATATATGAGTTAAGTTATTGTGTTATTGAGCTCTATAGTTTCTTTATTCAACTTTTGTTTGGAAGATCTATCCAGTGGTGAGAGAGGTGTTTTAAAGTCACCCCAGATGACGTTGTGGTCAATTTGACTCTTGAACTTGAGACGAGTTTGTTTGAACATAGGTGCCCCATGGTTTGGGGCATATATATTTATGATTGTTATGTCTTGTTGACATATGGTTCCCTTGAGCAGTATGAGATGTTCTTCTTTATCTATTTTGATTGACTTTGGCTTGAAGTCTACTTTATTTAATATAAGTATGGAGACCTCTACTTGCTTACAAGGTTCATGTGAGGGGTATGTTTTTTCCCAATCTTTCACCTTCAGTCTGTCTTTTCCTGAGTCTCCTGGAGGCAGAATATGGATGAATTTTTTTTTAAATCCAGGCTAATAGCCTATATCTTTTGATATATCTTTTGATTGGTGTGTTTAAGCCAGTAACATTTAAGATTACTATTGAGAAATGGTTTGTATTTCCAGCCATCCTTGTTTATTTTTTTCTACTTGATGTGAAGTGTTAATTATTTTTTAATTTTTAATTGGTATCTACATATAGGATCCAGCATTTTAATTGAACATGTGTAGTGATCAAATCTGTGCAATTTCTACCTTCTAAAATATCATTTTGATGTTTGAAACTTGTGAACTCTTTTTAGAATGTCCACAGTCTAATAATTACTTGTCCAATTCAAACTATGGGCTATAAACCCTAAGAGTTACTTTTCCCTCTTAACGGCTTTTTGGCACTCCTTGCCATCTGTCTCTTAAAACAGATATAAAAAGCTTTTCTAGTTTGTGGTTCTTTGTGATCAACTTTTTCAGCTTCAACATATGAGTGCAAACATACAGGATTTGTGAAATATTAAAAATCACTAGATAAAGACAGGCTCCCATGGAAAATCCAGAAAAAAAGAATATAAATTTAAAAATTGTAGACTATAATCCCAGTGCATTTGGAGGCTACGACAGGAGGATGGTGAGTTCAAATCCAGCAACAGCAAGATCCTGAGCAACTTAGGATTTGCTGTCTCTAAATAAAATACAAAATAGGAGTGGAGATGTGGCTCACTGGTTGAGTGCCCATGAATTTAATCACTGGTACCCCCCTCCCAAATATATTAGGGTTCATGTTTAATCACTATGCCTTAGTTATTTTTGGGTGAGATCTATATAAAAATGGCATATGCCAATTCTTATGATTTTTTTATGTAAGTCAAATATTAATTATTTTATAGTATAAGCTTAAATTGATCTATATTAGCATTTAAAAATAACTTAAAGATGCTTTTAGGTGAGGCTGAATGCCTGCAATCCCATCGGCTAAGGAGTCAGAGGATTACAAGGCCAAAGCTCAGTAACTTAGCAATATTTTCTCCCAATATAAAAAAATGGCTGGTGAGATAGTTTAATGACTAAATGCCCTGGGTTAAATCTGTGGTACAAAGGAAAGGAGGAAGGTTTTAAAATTGCCTTGTCTCAGCAACAAAAACAAATGTGAAATTTAAAACCAAAAAATGCATTCTATCACTTTTCTGTGACACACAGAATCTGCTTTAATTCATTTTAAACATTTGAATCTTACACAATCTAAGTTTTCTAACACTCAATAAATGACATGTTTTAGTCATGGGTGTTTCCAAGCAATTGGATGAATTCAAGATCAGTGTAGCTGAGGAAAATGCAGTCATACACACTGGAGTGTGCAGGTGCCATGAATTTGCAGTAATAGTCAAGAACTCATGGATGGGTTGTTTATTGCCTTGAAACTGTTGGAAAATTGTTTTCTGATGATCAAATTCTATACTAATATTGGGAAAAACTTAGACCCTTTCCTGATAGTATGCTTCAAAGAAAGGGACACAATTTCATGCAATAATAAAGAAAACTAATCTTCATACAGGTAGTGGCTAGGAGAAAGCACAGTCTGGTCATTCTGCTAGCTCCAGTTTTGAACCACAATCACCACTAAATGATGTGAATCAAGTATGATTAAAATTGTGTAAATTTACCATGGTAGTGTTGTGAAGAAATATCTATAGTAATGTCCCTGCTGAGGCTCCATTGTTGTTAGGAAGCATCCTGGAGAATGGGAATGATTCATAGATGACTGAAGTCCTGAGATATGTACCTTCCCAGCTTTGCACATTATGCCTGGCACAACATAGTTTAGAATATCATGAGACATAACACAAACTCTCTGACATCAAGGAGTTAATCTGAGAAACACCCCTAAAACAAAGGTCTACAGAGTGATACTTCCAGCTTGGTCCATGGTTGCCCTATTGTACTGGGCACTAATGTTCTTTATGCACTGGAGAAATCAAGCTGCCCCCTAGAGTGGGCATTCTGTTTGGAATAATATGCAAATCACAGGGAATCTAACACAGATTTCTGAAATAGGTTACATTTGAAAAATTCACATATGGTAAGAAGAAGGAACGGCCAAGTGAGAAGATGAGAAAAAACAGATCACACATGAAAAAAATTTTCAAAAGAAAAATCACAAGTTTTGTTTGTTAGAGCTTATAGTAAAGACTCCCTCTAGTATCTGGATCCAGGAAGGAGTCATTTAGATATGGTGCTGTCACTAAAGACAGGGGAGGCTGTGTGATACATGCACCATCATCTGTGTTGCAACCATCTAGTGAGGACTGCTCAGGCAGTGGACACGAGCTGGTGGTCAGGACAGAAGTAGAGAGAATTACAGGAGAAGGACACCCCGCTGCAAGTCAGGGTTATTTGGACCCTCTGGGTGGGCACATTCCAGGGTGAAAGTGAAAGGAAGAAACATCTCTTTTCCCATATGCAATCTGAGCACCATCCTGTTCATAACAGGAGAGGAAATCGGATCTGTCACCCCTAACAACACATGTGCAGACTTACAGCTTGGGGTTGTCTTCATCACCCAGCTCAGCTTCACCACTACTGCCAACCCTCCCCATGTCCTCTTGGTATTCACTAATAGACAAAAGGGAGGTGGAGAATTGAGACTGGTCTTGCTTCAAGCAAGTGGGTTGGGACTGATGTCAGCCTATGCAGAAACCTCTTACATGTGGCTCTTTGTGTGCTGGGAATCTATGAAGAGCACTAGCGAGAAATGACTAACACCTTAGAGAGGGCGACACCATCACCTAGCCACTCTGCTGCAAAACACACCCTCCAGTAACACGACAAGCAAACACTGGGCAAGACTTGACTGAATGAATGGCAGCTCTCTGTGAGAAGTAGATATGAGAACCATGGGTTGCTTTTATGAATTGTCAGGGTTTTAAAATACAGCTCAGGGTTCACACTTACATCTATACTATTTATATTACTATTATTTTAAATTTCTCCTGAGAAAAGCCACTAGAAGAGAAATTGTTCTTTAAAGTCAAGAAAGAAGAAGCCCCAGAGATGCTTCTCTGTGGGGACAAGTGCATGGAGTACTGCATACAGGGCATAGTTTAAGGGTATCTGCATGGCAGGCCACTGCCCATGCTAAAAGTGTGAGTGGCAAACTGCTTACCCAATCAGCACAGCTCTGGGCACAAGGCCATGTGTTGCAGTCCCACTCTTTAATTGTTCACTGCAAGGACAGTTAGCAGACATTGCATTGGTGGCTGTCTATATTTTGCTTAGACACTGCCTGAGTACATATACATGGTAACTGCACAATAAAATCAGGCTTTATTCCTGCTTGGTCTCTGGAGGTCTTGATTAGCGACTCTATAGCCACACCCTCTTCTACTCTGTTCTGTGGACATCCTCAGGGTTGAGAGAGACCAAGCACTTCTCTGCAGACCCCAAGCTCCCATTACTGGGAAACAAACATGATCCTGCAGGAGGGTTTATTTTTTCTGACTGATATTGCGATGGAAGAGTAAAGATCTGATTTCATCTTTCCTGCTTTATCTTGTTCTGTGGGTCTTAGGGTCACATTTATAAGTGCCTGCTAATGACATAAAAAATTGAGTTTTGAAAAAAAATCTGAAAGTGACCAGGGCAGGATGGATTTCAAGTGTCCTAAATGTTCCCCTAAGCAAAATTGAATTTACACATTTCCATTATTAGATATTACAAAAGGATTTTAGTGATTAAAACCGGATGGACTAATACATAAAAATATTCTTCCATATTCTTGTTAATTATATTTACAAGCCTATAATTTGGCACCATGAATTGGAACTTACCAGCACAGTTATTTGATTTTCTAAAATATTTAATGTACTTCCTCCTGATCATAGTCTCTTATTTGACACTTACCAACTGAAAATTCTTAACCATGTGAGATTCCATTCTATAAAATGAGGTTTGAATGTAGAACCTCATTTCCCTCTAAAAATATCAAAATGTACAATTACTCAAACCATAATTGTTCTATGAGTTATGAAGATGACCAAAGCAAGATTATCAATCAAAATATTAAAACTTATTAATTCCATGGTAATAAGTATAAAATTAGTAGTGTTTAAAATCTCTACATGACATACCATATATAAGTTATGTCCCATGAAGTTATTAAATTGAAAAATAAAGAAGTAAAACTGACATTCCCTATAAGAAAAATTGACTCATTTTAGCAGGATCTCAAAGAAACAAACATCTTTAGAAGACAATATCCTCATTACACCACACAGAACATGGTCCTCTTGAATCCAAAAGTTCTAACAAGCCCAGAGGACCATGTTCTATATGGTGCAATGAGGATATTGTCTTCTGAAGATGTTTGCTTCTTTAAAAAGCAAAGAGCTACTGGAAAAGCTCACTAGAAGATTAAATTTCCTCTACCAATGCCCTTTTTAGAATCCACACTAACTCTGCTTCTGATGACACAGAGGTACTTTATCTCTTGAAAGAGCTGAGCAGAGCACAAACACTTGTAAGTTTTATGGAAAGGATGTTTTTAAGTTCTGTCTCTGCAGATTTGTAATATTAATGTCCGTAGAAAGGCAAGAAGTTCCCACTGGAGAACACAGAACTGTGGCTGCCCCAGTGGGACATGTCATCTCTCTTAATTTTATTGTCTTCTCTGATGGATAACAGCAATCCAAGAGATCTGGGCTTCAAACACTTAAAGTTTCCTGGACACATCTGGAAAATGATCTTGACTGAGATAATTTTCTCATGTTGATAAGAAAACTTAAATTACTCTAATTCTGGTCCTAATCAAATTAGTCCAAACCCGTCCCACAACCTATAATGCCTCTACTTTGATGTAAGGGACTCCTGGCACCCCCATAATTTCCCTAAGCCCTGAAATGTGTGATGGGCCTCTCTGTTCCTAGTTTGCACATGGAGCACACCTTCTTGGGGGTAGTGATGGTTTGGTAAGTCATCTTTAGAAAGTGACAGTCCCGTGGCTCAGGCTCTAAGTGAAATAATAAAATTAAGAAAAGAAGAGGAAGAGCTATAGGTCAAATGTTGTAGAAATCACAGGCAGATGGAAGCTAGTCAGAGTTGAGGCAGAGTCCGAGCTGGAGTCCACTCTAAGAAACCTACATGATCAACTCCACCTTCTCTGAGAGAAAATCATGTAAAAAGTAGGTTCAGTTTCCTGGGTACTGTATATAAATATACATAAAAGCATTAAAGCGCTATATTAAAAAAGGATCCGCATTATCTAGAGTCAAAATAAAGGACAGTCATTTCAAGCAGACCCACTTATGTTCCAGTTGTAGAAATCAGAAGATAGTTCTTGAACACTGCCATTATCAACATGTGAAGGGTTAGTACAAGCATGATAATGAATGAAACATTTGTTTTTTTCTAGAGATAGCTGGAAACGTGGACTAAATGGAAATATATAAAATGAAAACTTATATCCACAGACAGAAATTCCACATAGATAGAATGAGGGAGATTGGAAAACTGAAAAAGAAAGTCATAATAATTGCCAAAGCATGAGTCTTTCAAAGCCACATGAGAGGGAAACATAAAACAGGAAAAGGGTACAAGTCGTTGAACAAGCATTTCAGCATATGAACACTTAGAGAAAGACACATCAAGGGTGGAGGAAAAGAATAACCTCATGCAGCCCCTATCCTGGACCAACCACATAAAAGTTTTGTGCATTTGGTGAATTGGGCTCTGCCTTACTCCCTGGCATAGCCCATTAATCACCAATGTGCCACCTGGAATACTGTCCCTCATATACAATCACTTCCTTGGAGGCTTCTGAATGAGCCATGGCAGAGTGTTGGCCAGTATTCCCAACTTTGTGGAGCCAAAAAGAGCTCATTGGAGAGGTGGAGAATTGCAGACCACACCTTTGTTGTAATGTGGACATGCTGAATAATTAGGTGTTGTTGAGTCCAATCTCTTCATAGCCCTGATTTTTTATAGAATGGAAAATAATTTCATCTCTAATTGTGAGGATTAGGACACAATATACTGAACAAGTGGGTTCCAATCAGTTTAAGAAGGCTCTCTGGGAAGCTGGGCATGGTGGTATTTGCCTGTAATCTCAGCAGCTTGGAAGGCTGAGGAAGGAGGATCATGAGTTCAGAGCCAGCCTCAGTGAAAAAAATTTACTAAGCAGATCAGTGAGATCCTGTTTCTACATAAAATAAGAATAGGGATGTGGCTCAGGGGTTGAGTGCCCCTGAGTTCAACCTTTGTCATCGTACCATTCCCAAAAAAGAAGAATGTCTGGGGAGTGAGTTTTATGCTTTGGATTTATAAGAGCTTTCATGGAGGTTCGAAAGTGTAGAACTAGTATAGAATACGTGGTATGGGCCACACTCTGGGTTGGATGTGCATGCATTTGAATTCAGGCTTTTATATATATATTTATATATATTATAGATTTGATGTTGATCTACTGATGGGATATTTCCTACACAAGGCATGGGTGTGCTTTATTTAAAGTCTGAAATAATAGATTTATATTTTAAACCATCTGCAGCTACATATTGAAAAATAACAGTCATCAGAAAATCATGCATGTGAAGCTAGATCATTTCATGTCTCTATAGAACATGTAGATCTATAAGGCAAGATAGTAAGAGAAACAATAAAACAAAAACATTCATGAACTTGGGATACCATTTAAAAATCTAAGGTGAATGTTGGTCCACAATCTGACTTCCATAACAAGACCCCTATAGCACAAATATTAAAAATCAAGAATAAATAAAGGAGATAGATTCAAACTAAAAAAGCTGCTTCTCAGCAAAAGAAACAATTATGTAAAGAAAGAAACTACAGATTTTATAAAAATCTTTACCACACGTAATTCTGAAAAAGCACTAATGTCTAGGGTATATAAAAAACTCAAAATTAACACAAACAAAAACTAAAATAACCAATTAACAAATGGACTCAGTTACTGAACAGACAACTTCACAGAAGAAATATAAGCCATTAGCAAATATATAAAAAAAACATTCCACCTATCTAGCAAGTAGGAAAATGTAAATCAAAATTACTTTAAGATTTTATCTCACTTCAGTCAGAATGGCAATCATTGATAATGCAGGCAACAATAAATGTTGGTGAGGTTGTGGGGGAAAAGGAACACTCACACATTGCTCATGAGATTGACTCCAAATTGGTGCAACCACCATTGAAAGCAGTATGGAGACGCCTTGAAAATCCAGAATAGAACCATCATTTGACCCAGCTATCCCTCTCTTTGGACTATACCCAAAGGACTGAAAAGCAGCATACTAGGGAGAAACAGCTTCACCAATGTTTACAGCAGCACAATTCACAATAGATAAACCATAGAACCAACCTATGTTTACTTCAACAGATGAATGGATCAATAAAATGTGATATATATATATATATATATATATATATATATATATGTATATATATAATTTCCCGCATCGATGAAATATTACTTAGCTTTAAAGATGAATGAAACTATGCCATTTGGTGGTAAAAAGATAGAGTTGAAGAATATCATGCTAAGTGAAATAAGCCCCAGCCCCACCTCCCACCCCCCCGACACACAGAAACACAAAGGCCAATTGTTCTCTCCAATAAGTGTATGCTAATTCACAATGGGGGTGAGGAAAAATAGTTATTTGGATTAAGTAGAGATGATTGCAGGGAGGGGAGGGAATATGGGGATAGAAATGATAGTAGAATGAAACAGACATTACATATAATACATAATATATAGAGATGCACAAGCACTCAACAAGGGAGGGGGAGAGAATAGAAATTCAGTGGATTAGACAAAGTTGTATTGAAGAAAAGAAAAGGGAAATAGGAGTACAAATGACAGTAGAATGAATCAGACACAACTTTTTAATGTTTATATATAAATACACCTCAGGGAAGGTCCACACCATGTACACCTCAAGAATAAAATGCTAACTAAAATGAGTTTTACTCCATGTATAATATGTCAAAATTTGCTCTACTATCATGTATACCTAAAAAGAGTAAGAAATTTTAAAAATGACAAGGGAAAATTTGTATACCGAGAAGATTTGTGAGTTAAAAACTCTTCAATGAATGGTAATGTCATTAAGGTTAAGTAAAAGTATAAAAGAGTACCTTGAGTCCCTACAAAACAACAATGTAAATAGAGTTGCCCAAGTCAGTCTGCGCAACTATCATTTATCACAAAATTTTTGGTTTACAATTTTTTTCTATTTGTTTTACAAAGCAGCACAAGAACAATACTTACAAGTTGAGCAGAGAGGAAACATTACAAAGCAGTGTTATGAATACTATGAATAGTGCTGTGGGCACTCAAAGAAAGCATTCTCAGTTTTCTCCCCCATGCAATAAAAAATCATGCAGTTGAAAGATACATTAGTTACTGATTAGATAAAACATGCAAGTGTTTGTGACATTCAGTATGTGGGCAGCTGCTCAACTTCGCAGGTCAGATCCAATAGATAAGGAAGACACTCTCTTCACACAAGACAGTGTTTCCTTGAGTAATACTATGAAAGCAAGAGAGAAAGCAAAGTAACAGACACAGGCAACTGTATTGCCAGACTAGAAAACCCCAACACTGAACCTATGTACTGGGGAGTCCCAAAGAGCTTTTCAGGGTCCTGACTGGGAAGTGCTGGGCAGAGCATCCTCTCCACAGGTGAGAGTCTGAAGTCTTGTTCTAACTTGTATTGAAAGTGAGGTAGAATAAATACAAGTTAGAACAAAGAAAACTTTATTCCATCATCTTCCATGACCTGGTGATTCCCTGAAGAACATCAAGTCCTCCCAAGAGCAGGTCAGATCCTTGAGGAGCGAGTGATAGCCTTGAGATGACTAAATAAATTAAGATTCCAATGAGTGAGCCACCCACCCAGATGCATTGAGAAATCAGCATTCTTTATCTGTTTCATCAAGGACTTCAGACATTATTCAAACAAGAAAAGGGAAGATCTTTAGTATTTTCCTTAGACCTCTAGGACTGAATCTTTCCTCCTGGCCTTATAAAGAGTTTAAACTCTCATATGTAACATGAAGCCAGTTTTCTGCATAAAATAATGTGGAGATAAGCATGAAACCTAGAGATTTGCCCTTTGGAATAAAAAATGTTGTGAATATTATTCTCCTAGAACTTATCATTATATTTCAATAGTTATTTTCCCAAATAAAGTTAAATGAAATGTTGGTGGGTGGTGTTTTGTTGACCCAAATGTTCACATATAAAGAGAATATTGTGTTTTAACTTTTTGAACAGAACTTGTATATGAGAGTCTAAGGTTTATTTCAATCAAAATTGTGTTTCTCTCTCTGTGGTGTCATGGGCTCTTGGAGCTATAAGATCTGAGGAGAGACATGGTTAGTTTATAGTATCTTATAATTACTGGGTTGCAGAGGGTTCTGGGAGACCATGACACATTGTATCTATCATATAATCCAATAAGTATAAGATACATTATATTCTAAATTATTAAATAGAACCAAAGGGTCTACAAAATCAAAATATATAATGAGATAAAAATATGGGGACATAAATGCTTCTATAGTATGTCTTTTTCTTTTTACAGTCATCATTTTACATGTTTCTAGTTACACTTTTTTACTGGGTATGCAAAACTAAAGAAGTGGTCCCAAATTGTGATGTTTTTCCTACACTAGAGGTGAGTATAGTCACCTCAGTGATGAACGTCATATAATTTATGAGGAACTGCATGGTTTCTTCAGTCCAAGAGTGAGGATGGGCCTATGGACCATGTGGATTTCCCAGGAAACTTTAAGACTATTTCCCCCTTTAGCAACCCTGATTTATTGCCTGAATATGCACGTTGGCTCCTAGTCTCTTGGTTCTTTCTTTTCTCCATGATTGGGAGCTTGTATAACTCTCCGGAGTTGTAGATCCCTTAGGGAGTTCTGCTACTTTATAAGGTGAAATGTTAAACTCATAATTCAAACTAGGAATATCTGGGAATATTTTAGTATCCCTAAGCCCTTCCTTTAACTGTCTTAATTTTCCCATAATTACAAACAAGAGAGTATATAATTTACATGAATAATATTCTCCAAATAATACTTGATTATACATGAAATAATAAATGGAGATGTTATAGCATTATTTACCCAACAGAATGCTTTACTATTGCATCGATCCTTTAGAAAAGTGAATAGTGGGAGATGTGTGAACTAATAACATCATTAAATGCATGACAAGGTTAACATTAAGAAATTCACACTTTATTTAGCAACAAATTACATTAGTTATGAAATATAAGTAAAAACGCTCTGTAAAACTTGCATCGTGGACCATGCTTTGACCCTAGGGATGTGAGAAACTTTGCAAGTTCAAAGTCAGTCTTCATAACTTAGTGAGGACCTATGCAACTTAGCAAACCCTATCTCTAAATAAAAAAGAAAAAAATCTGAGGATGTAGTTTACTGAGTAAGTGTCTCTAACTTTAAGGAGCTCTGAAAATTTTAAATTTGCACAATTCTATACTTGTATTTCCTTATTTCTATAATATCAACTAAAGATGTTAAGAAAAATTTAAACAAATGTCCAAAGCAATTACCCATTTTCTACATTTAAATGACTTTTCCCTCCTAAATCCCAAATACTTCAGGGGATGGGCTATAGATATGAAACTTACTACCATCTTTATATTTGTCAAGGTGTGTTTGTAAATATTTTGCTGTTATCTAAGGTACACACTTTGAACAGATGCTACTCCACATTTGCTACAGATATGAGGTCAGTAATTAAAAAATGTGGGAAATTTGAATACAGTCTTGGGCACATTCTTTAGGTTTCTATATGCTATAAATCCTCCAGTGTTTTAAAAATGTTTGATCAATGGCCAAAAGCTTTGCAAAAAATTTTCCCCATCTTCTCTCACTCGTATGAATTCCGAGGTGCTGAGTAGGATGTGAACAACTATTGGAGACTCTGTCACCTATTTTATATTTATATGATTTCTGTGCTATCATATCTCTGGTGTGAAATAGTGTTGAATTACTGTGAAATAGGGTTGATTCATCCTTAAAGACATTGATGCAATGTTTTCATTGTAAAACTTATCTCAAGTATAAAATCTTTAATGTTTAGTAAGATGTGATCTTCAATATTAAAAGCTTTGCCATTCTTCACATTTATAGGACTTCTCTCTAATATGGGTTCGCTGATGTCGAGTAAGTGATGATTGTTGATTAAAATCTTTGCCACATTCTCTACATTTGTAGGGCTTCTCTCCAGTGTGGATTTGCTGGTGCTGAGTAAATGATGATTTTTGATTGAAACTCTTGCCACACAATTTACATTTGTAGGGCTTCTCTCCAGTATGAATCCTTTTGTGACGATCAAGATGTGAGATGCTATTAAAAGCTTTTTCACATTCTTTACATTTGTAGGGCTTTTCTCCAGTGTGAATTCTCTGGTGCTGAGTAAGTGGCCATCTTTCCCTAAAAGTTTTGCCACATTCTTCACATTTGTAGGGCTTCTCTCCAGTATGAATCCTTTTGTGACAATTAAGCTGTGAGATGGTATTAAAAACATTGCCACATTCTTTACATTTGTAGGGCTTCTCTCCAGTGTGGATTCGCTGGTGCTGAGTAAGTGATGATTTGTGACGGAAAATTTTGCCACACACTGTACACATGTAGGGCTTCTCGCCAGTGTGCATTCTCAGGTGCCGAATAAGATCTATTTTTTGATTAAAACTTTTGCCACATTCTTTACATTTGTAGGGCTTCTCTCCAGTGTGGATTCGCTGGTGCTTAGTAAGTGATGATTTTTCACTAAAACTCTTGCCACATACATTACATTTGTAGGGTTTCTCTCCAGTATGAATCCTGTTGTGGCAATCAAGATTTGAGTTTGTATTAAATCTCTTGCCACACACTTTACATTTGCAGGGCTTCTCTCCAGTATGAATCCTGTTGTGGCGATCAAGATTTGAGTTTCTATTAAAGCTCATGCCACACACTTTACATTTGTAGGGCTTCTCTCCAGTATGAATCCTGTTGTGGCCATCAAGATTTGAGTTTCTATTAAAACTCTTGCCACACACTTTACATTTGTAGGGCTTCTCTCCAGTATGAATCCTTTTGTGACGATTACGCTGTGAGATCCTATTAAAAGCTTTGCCACACTCTTTGCATTTGTAGGGCTTCTCTCCTGTGTGGATTCGCTGGTGCTGAGTAAGTGATGATTTTTCACTAAAACTCTTGCCACACACAATACATTTGTAGGGTTTCTCTCCAGTATGAATCCTGTTGTGGCGATCAAGATTTGAGTTTCTATTAAAGCTCATGCCACACACTTTACATTTGTAGGGCTTCTCTCCGGTATGAATTCTCTGGTAATTTTGAAGGCTTGGGTTTTTACTGAAACCTTGGCAAAATAGTTTACATATGTGGGGCATCATTCGAAGGTTTGTCCACTGGTGACAAATAAGATTTGAGCTTTTATTAGAAGTTTTGTCACATTCTTTGCATTTGCATGGCATGTCTTCTGTATGAACACTGTGATGTTGAGTAAAGTTTTTGAGTGCATTGCATTCTTCACATTGATAGTTTTTCTCTGCAGAATAAAATTTGGTGTTGAGTAAGGGTTGAAAAACTTTTTAAGGCTTTCCCACACTTTTTACATTTACAAGTCTCTCTTTCAGTCTAAATCCTCTGATACATAACAAGTTGTAACTTTTCACTAAAAGTTTTTTCACATTCTTTAAATTTGTAGAATTTATCACTATCATAGTATCTTCTGTGTTTAAAAAATATATCAAAGCATTTGCTGTCTCAATATCTTCTATACTTATAGGACTCTCTTTCTCTATAAATTTTCTTGTATTAAGAAAGCTTTGCACTGTGGTTAAGAGCTTTTTCAGATATGTTACACTGCAGGTTTTTTCTTGGCTATGAATATTTTAATGAATAATAGTTTTTGATCACTAAAGTAAGACTTTCCTACATTTTTCATCTTGGTAAATTTCCTTTAGATAAAGACTAGGATTTCTCTATATCCATAATTTTTATCACCAATATAAATATATTGGTCATTACTCAGGGTAGAGATATGGCTTTTTGTGTTACTTATAGCATTATCTATATAGTTCACTTTCCAGAAATCTGTATCAGAATTGTCATTGAGCAACAGTGGGGAAGTAAAAACTTTTCTACAATTCTTACTATTATCTATTTGGGCACAAGAAAAAATTCAACTTTTTTTTCAGAAAAATAAACATTTTATAAAGAGACTCTCAAAAGAATCACTTTTAGAAATAACTTTTCTGTGTAAATGTTTGACTGGAATTTTAAATCAGTGCTACTTTTATAATTAGCCAAGTTGAAAACTGATGCATGGACTAGATTTCAAATTTTAAACATTGCATTTCAGTTCAAAAATGGCTATGGATTTATCCTTAAAGACATATAAATCTCCTCAAAATAAATGAAATACATTGAATTTTTTTTTCAGATATTAATTTTCTCTGGTGTCTTTTGACCATAAAATTTTTATCATAAATAGGGACTACTGATTGATTTTGTCTATTATAATACAATTTTTGAACTTTACTCTCAACTATATTTTCCCATTGTTTTCCTTGTTGTATATAGTCAAAGTCACATTTTCCATATCTTCCCTCTCTCTCTCTTTTATTCCCTGCTCTGGTGAAATTTGTCGAGGTTGATGAGAAGTCATGGCTGTAATAAATAAAAATAACAAACATGTTTACTTACTGTAATGGGCTGAGTATATTTTGCAAACCTAAGAAATTACAGCAAAAAATATCATCAGCAGGGGAGTGGATTATTAAATCCAAGTTCATCAGTACTCTAGAAATATATAGATAAAATAAAAATACACACAGAAAATTATTTTGAAGATTTTCCTAATCATCTTTGTGTTCACAGTATCAAAGATGAGTACATTATTATGGAGAGTAATATAGTAGAGAAAAATACATTGTGTTACACAAAGATTTTCCTCTTTTAGAATATATTTTAAAAATCTACCAACTTTCTTCTGTTTCATTAAATTATAAAAACATAAAATATGTGAATATTTGGGAAATGTTCAAAAAGGGGTTCCTGCTTACCAACAGAAAAAAAAAAACATGGCTAAATCGACTGTAAGCAAAGTTATGAATCACTCAAAGGGAATAGTCAATTATCATTTAAAATAAGTTTACTGAACTAAACCAACACAAAAAAAACAGAATAAAAATTAGTCAAGAATTGTTAATAGTAATAATCAGAAAATGTATGTTGAAAGACTTTCTTTAGAAAACGTCTGAAAGAGTCAGGGGTGGTTGTTCATAGCAACATAGGAGGTTGAGCTAGAGCATCAAAATTTGAAGGCCAAAGTAAAAAATGCAAAGTGCTAAATCGCCCTTTATTTCTCTTTCCAGTACTAATAAACACATCTCAGAAAATAAAAAAATATGAAACATCCAAGCAGCTCAGTTTTCTCCAAGTTGTAAAAACTCAAAGTAGGTTTTAATCCAAGTTTAAAAACTCAGGATACTGAGAGCATCCAATAAAAAAAGATAAGTCACCTAGAAATGTGTAACCATATAATTGTGAAATCCTTAGTCGAATCTTCAAAACACAGGAAGGAATTCAAGTCTATCTATATTCAAGGGATGAAAGAATAAAATTATCAACCAAGACATTATATTCACAGCTACTACCTTTCAAAAGAGAAGGAAAATGAAGACTTTAAACATATAAAAATATACACACTATTCATCAACACTGGATCTGTTCTCCAAAATGTACTAAAGGTAATCCTTCATAATAAAATGTAAGTGCACATCATCATAAGTCATATAAAATTTTAAACATTTCTTGGCAAATTAATTCTATTTTATTGTAATGACAGGTCTCCGAACATGTAATTTTGCAATAGAATTTGAAAGAAAAAAGCATACCAGCAATACTGTTAATAGGCATATATACCTGTAACAAAAATATGATTTTAAAAGGACAAATAAATATCAGTTTTTTAATAAAGTGAAGTCAAGTTGATACTCATACAAAGTATGAGTACGAGATTCTTCATTATTAGATTTTTTGTTGGCAAATGCAAGATTACAAAATTCTGATCAAAACAAAACTTGGATATCTGAATTAACTTTAAATATTGCAATTGGACATAGTCTACAGGATACTCTAAATCTAAGAACACACACATAATAAAAACAAAGAGATATAATAATGACACATGCAAAAGTGATCGAACAAAACCTGGCCTGTCTAAATTATAATACACAAAACATAGTTTAAGACAGTTATAGGACATAGAAGGCATTTTAAATTAGAAATAACTTTGAAAAGAGGCAAATAGAGAAAAGGACCCTATCCCTAGGTTTTGAATTAAGAGTGAATACATTCGCTACGTACTTCATACTTCCCAAAAACACAAAGAAAACACCCAGAGGGTTGAATTAAAACAAAGAATCACTGACATACTAAGAGACATAAATGCCCACTTACTGAAAAGGGAAATAGAGTGAAGCAAAATGGTAATCACAAAGCATAAGACTTTGAAAATATTTTGAAACTACTATAGACTTATAGAATCCCTGTTCTTAATGACAAGTGGGATATTATGCTGGCTAGATCAATTTTATATATTAAAACAAAGGTTAATAAATATTTAAGTGATAGTTATTTTGTAACCAACATGGAATAAATATTTGAAGTCAAAAGTGGTAGGGATTTTCAAAAATCCCTAAATATGTGTCAGTTGATTGAACACTCTTGGGCATGCTGTTGTTCAAAATTGAAAGATTAAATTTAAAGATGTTTATACGACTTAAAGTTAACTAGAGGCTCCATGTAGTATTCGTCAACCTCCTATTGTTAAAAAAAAATTTTTTTTGCAGAGAAATCTATCCTTTAAATTGTATAAATATCCTCCAAAATACAAATAAGACTATTTGCCTGCTAAAAAAATATACTAAAAGTTAAAGCATTCAACTGTAAATGTAAACATGGAGTTAGGTAAACGGAGTTCTTAGTGAGTGTGGCAATAAGCCCTCACATCAATAGCAAATTGAAAACATTGCACACCAGTGTCGTTTGATTGTTATTCAACAGAGCCATCATAAGGGACACAAACCAAATATCCCTTGAGAAGAATGATGAGCAATATTGGAATATAGAAACTATAGAACTTTGAAGTCAAAAAATTTATTCTAATTATATATTTTACAAAATGTATGTATACTAGGTTAACTGATATGTCACAGAGAGAATACTGCAGAATTCTAGAACTTGAAAACATCTGTAAACTAAAGGAGCAGCTTTCTGAACAAAAGAGAATAGTTTTGTGATGAGATGACAAAAATAGGCCCTTGCTTTCTAGGCATTCTTTTTTTTTTTTTTTTGAGATGAAAACTTTGTAGAGATCTATTAATAAAAATTTGAATTAATTTTACTGAAATGTATATTTAAAATTTTGGAGACAGTAAGTTGTATTTTCTGGATTTCATTACAATGAAAATTAAAAGATAAAGAGAATTGCAACATTTCTCAAAGCTATATTTCAAATAATGTGGTCTTTACTTTATAAATAAGAACAAGCTCATCCATATACAAATGATGAGCATGCATGTAATCTCAGCTACTAGGAAGTCTGAGGCAAGTGAATTGCAAATTCAAGACATCCTCAATAACTTAGTGAGAACCTCTCTCCAAATATGAGTGAAAAGGAGCTTGGGGTGTAGTTCAGCATGAGAGTATCACTGTCATCAATCCCCATTACACTTATGCATAGAAAACTTCAATTTCTACATACATGGGCAGAATCAAAAGCCAATCAAGATAAAATACAAAAGTCATGGACGAAAGAGGCTTAAATTTATACAAGCAAAAGCACATATAATATTATTGGCAATACAAACATGAATCATACATATCTTAGTTTGTGAAGCAATTAACTGATATGAGGAGACCCAGTCTTTAACAGGGAACCTACTGTATATATTAAAAAAAAAACAAGCAATTTGTAAGTATCTACCAATGTATTATTTTACAAATCCTAAACTCAAATAAAACTTACACCATCTCTCAAAACAGCAGTCATTGTCCAACTTGACATTCATTCCATGGCAGATAATTTCACAGAAAATCCATTACACACATCAGAAAAAACACTGATAAGGAAATTTTAGTGAAAAAATGTACAAATAAGATTCGAGAAACTGACTTATGATAGTAATGTATTACAATGGGTGGACCTAGAGGTCTCCAGAAATGTGCAAAACATTCCTGCAAATAATAGAATAAGGGCTGGAGTTGTAGAGTAGTGTTAGAGAGCTTGCCTAGCATGTGTGAGACCCTGGGTTCAATTCTCAGCACCATATATGGATAAATAGGAAATTCATTAATAACTAAAAATATTTTTAAAATTATGGAAGAGCTGTCAGATAATATTGACACTCACAAGGCAAGGGGAATGTTTTGTTGTTAATTTGAATGTATGAAGAAAAAGCAGGATACTACATAATTTTAAAGCACAAAACACAGGACAGGTTTTTCTGATAACAAGAGAAAGAATTCAAAGCTTCTCAAAAATAATTTCTGCTGGATAATGTCTCAATGAACATTTTTGATTATAGGCTTCCTCCCCTACCTCAACTATGTCCTCTGCTATATGCGGGCCACAGGATTTGACATCACTGCATTCCTCTAAGTCAATTATACTTCAAGAGAAAGATATATATCTTGCCACCAAAAGAAAACATTAATGGTGAAAGTAAACATTAACATTTTCTTGTCAGCACCAAGAACTACCCCATCTTCTTTATTGAAAGCATAAATCTGCAACACATTCTTGTGGAGAAGTTCCCAAAAGATATACCTCAAGGGAAGAAAATTAAATAATGATTATTAGGAATTTTGAAGGAAAGTTATGCTCACCCACAAAGACTAGGTTGCTGTAGTTCTCCAACATCACTTCTCTATATAAATTCTGCTGGGCAGGATCCAGGCATTCCCATTCCTCCTCAGAGAAATCAATAGCGACATCCCCGAATGTCAATGGCTCCTGAAAAAAAATTGTTAGAAAAATAGAACATGGATCAAACCACTATTCAGTTTTTAATTTGAATTAAGAGTTTGTAGAACTGACTGTCATGTAGGAAAGTGACTTTAATTATGTAATAAGATACTTTCCATTATCCAATTCAGAGGAAAATACATGAGTCCAAATACAGTATATATATACCATATCAGAGTGATGTGAAGGATATATACCATAACACAAGCACTGAATAAAAGCCAAACTCCTAACTTTTGTGTCATCAGTGAATGTGAAATTTGGCAGAAATACCAGATGCAAATCAGACATGTCAAAGATATTCTCATAAGGTGATTGTGTACAAGGGAGAAAAAAGACTGGTTAAATAGCTTTTGAAAACAGTCTTGTTCCTATTCTCTCTGCTTTCTATCCATGAGATAGATTGAGATCCCCAATACAATTAGTTTCAAGTATAATCCATGAAACATTCCCAATGTGTAAAATATTCATAAAATATTAATGTTTGGAGGCAGGTAAAATGACACTTCCACCTCGTGAAAAGACAAACTTGAAATATTTCAAGTTCTATAAGCAGTTCAACGAATGAATCAATTTGGTACAATAGAATGAACAATGGGTCACAGAAGACTTCAAGGAGGAGATTAAAAAATTCTTAGAGGTAAACAAGAACACAGACACAACATATCAAAAGCTCTTGGACACCATGAAAGCAGTACTAGGAGGAAACTTCGTTGCATGCAGTTCATTCCTTAAAAGAAGAAAAAGGCAATCATTAATCTCATACTTCATCTCAAAGCCCTAGAAGAAGAAATAAACAGCACAAGCAGTAGAAGGCAAGAAATAATTAAAATTAGAACTGAAGTTGAATTAAAAAAAATACAATTAAACCTTGACAAAATGTTGGTTCTCTGACAGACCCCTAGCTAGGCTACTTAAGAGAAGGAGAGAGAAAATTCAAATTACCAGCATACATAATGAAAAAGGCAGTATCCCAACAGACACCTCAGAAATAAAGAGGATATTTAGAAATTATCTTGAAAATGTATACCACAATAAAATAGAAGAAATTGAAGGCATCAACAAATTTCTTATGTCATTTGATGTGCCCAGATTGAACCAGGAAGACATACACAATTTAAACAGACCAATATTAAATGATGAAATACAAGAGCCATCAAAAGCTTATCAACCAAGAAAAGCCCAGGCCCAGAAGGATACAATGCCGAGTTAAACAAGACCTTTAAAGAAGAAATTCAAAATACCAATATTCTTCAATTTATTTCAGAAAATACAGAAAGAGGCAGCACTTCCAACCTCATTCAATGAGGCCAATATCACCCTGATTCCCAAACCAGGCAGGGACAAATGAAAGAAAGAAAACATCAGGCCAATATCTTGAATGAACATAAATTCAAAAATTCTGAATAAAATTCTGCCAAATTAAACACAAAAACATATTAAAAAGGGCGTGCACGAAGATCAAGTGGGGTTTGTCCAGGAATATAGGGTTGGTTCAATATATAGAAATCAATAAAGGTAACTCATCACATCAATAGACTTAAAAATAAAAATCATATGATCATCTCAAGAGACACAGAAAAGCCATTTGACAAAATAGAGCACCCTTTCATGTTTAAAATATTAGAAAAACTTAAGATAACAGGAACATACCTCAACATCATACTGGCTCTCCACATTAAGCCTAAGGCCAACATCATTCTAAAGGGAGAAAAACTGAAGGCATTCTCTCTAAAAAGTTGAACAAGACAGGGGTGCTCTCTCTCACCATTTCTATTCAACATATTTCTTGAAACACTGGCCAGAGCAATTAGACAGATGTAAGAAATTAAAGGAATAACTACAGGAAAAGAACTTAAATTAGCACTATTTGCCGACAATACGATTCTATACCTAAAAGACCCCAAAAGTACCACCAGAAACTTCTAGAACTAAAAATGAATTCAGCAAAGCAGCAGGATATAAAATTAACACACATTAAAAAAAGGCATTTCTGGATATCAGTGACAAAGCCCCAAGAAAGAAATAAGAAAACCTACCCCATTTACAGTAACTTCAAAAAAAGAAAACATTAGATACTTGGGAATCAACTTAATAAAGAGGTGAAAGATTTATACAAGGAAACCTACAGAACCTACAGAAAGAAAGAAATCAAAGAAGACCTTAGAAGATGGAAAGATCTACCTTACTCTTGCATAGGCAGAATAAATATTATCAAAACGACCATACAAGCAAAAGCACTATACTAATGGAATGCAATTATGAAAAACTCCCAATGACATTTCTCATAGAAATAGAAAAAGCAATCATGAAATTCATCTGAAAAAGAGAGAAGCCCAGAATAGCTAAAGCAATTTTAAGCAGGAAGAGCAAAGCAGGTGGTATGACTATACCAGTCCTTAAACTATAAGACAGAGCAATCATAACAAAAACAGCATGGTATTGGCACTAAAACAGGCTGGCAGACCAATGGTATAGAATAGAGGACACATAGACTAACTCACAAAATTACAATTATCTTATATTGGACAAAGGTGCCAAGAACATGCATTAGAGAAAAGATAGCCTCTTCAACAAATGGTGCTGTGAAAACTGGAAATCCATTTTCAAAAAACTGAAATTAAAACCCTATCTCTCACAATGCACAGAACTCAACTCAAAGGGAATCAAGGACCTACAATTTAAATCAGAGACTCTGCATCTAATAGACAAAAATGTAGGCCATAATCTTCATAACATGGGGCTAGGCCGCCCCAACTTCCTTAATAAAATGCCTATAGCACAAGAATTGAAACCAAGAATCAAAAAATGGGATGGATTAAAATTAAAAAGTTTCTTCTCAGAAAAAAATCTGAGGTGATCAGAGAGCCTACATCCTGTAGGCTCACACACCAGATAGAGAACTAATGTCTAGTATATAAAAAACTCAAAATGCTAAGTACCAAAAAAAAACAATAATTTAACCAACAAATTGGCCAAGGACCTGAACAGACACTTCTCAGAAAAGAATGTAGAATCAATCAACAAATATTTTAAAAAATGTTCATCATCTCTTGCAAGTAGAGAAATGCAAATCAAAACCACTCTAAGATATCATATCACTCCAGTCAGAATGGCAGCTATCATAAAGAAAAACAAAAATTGTTGGCAAGGGAAAAGGCACACTCATACACTGCTGGTGGGACTGCAAATTGGTGAAAACAACATGGAAAACTGTATAGAGATTCCTTGGAAATCTGGGAATGAAAAAAACAGTTTACCCAGCTATTCCTCTTCTCGCACTATTCTCAGAGGACTTGAAAACAGCATACCATAGAGTCATAGCCATGTCAATGTTTATAGCAGCACAATGCAGAATAGCAAACTGTGGAGCCAACCCAGATGCCCTTCAGTGGATGAATGGATAAAAATATGGTGCATATATACACAATACAATTTTACTCAGCAATAATAAAATCATGGCAATTGCAAGTAAATGGAGAAGTGAAGTGAGGCTAACCCAAAAAATAAATTTTGAATGGTTTCTCTGATATAAGGAGGCTGACTATAGTGGGGTAGGGAGAGGGAGCTTAAGAGAAATAGATGAATTCTACATAGGGCAGAGGGGTTGGAGGGGAGGGGAAGAGGCAGGGGATTAGCAGTGATTGTGGAATGTGATGACACCATTATACAAAGTACATGTATTAAGACCCAAAATGGTGCCAACGTACCTTATATAGAACCAGAGATATAAAAAATTGTGATATATATGATTATTACGATTTGTATTGCAGAAAGAAACGAGTACATATATAATGGCATAAATTAGCATGAATATACTTTCTGTACAGAGATATGAAAATTTGAGCTCTATGTGTGTGATAAGAATTGTAATGCATTCCACTGTTGTCGTGTATTTAAAAAAATAAATTTTTTAAAAAAAAGGTATTGAAACCCATTGGGGAAACGATAAGCCTACATGGCTATATATCTTAAAAACAGACCTGAAAGGGAAGACGCATGAACAACATGAGAAACCAAGAAAGAATGTACCCCAAACAAAGATGTTACATTATTAGAATCCATGGTCAGAATAGCAGGATAAATGGGAGAAGGTACACAATTTTCTGTGAATTAAAGGATGATATGAGAGCAAATACAGGCAGCAAAGGATTATTTTGATAAATAGTTACATAAGCAAATACAGAAAGCAAAAGATTCCTTCAATAAGGACATAGAGATTTTGAAAAAAAAAAAACAGAGATTCTTGAAATGAAGGAAACAGTAAACCAAATTAAGAACTCAATAGGAAGCATCTCCAACAGAATAGATCACTTGGAAGACAGAACCTCTGACATTGAAGGCAAAGTATATAATCTTGAAAAAATAAAGTTGACCCCAGTGAAGATGGTGAGAAACCATGAGCAGAAGATTCAAGAATTGTGAGATAATATGAAAAGACCAAATTTACAAACTATTGGTATAGATGAAGGCATAGAGGTCTAAACTACACTAATAGACAATCTATTCAATGTAATAATACCAGAAAAATTTCCAAACATGTAGAGTGAATTGGGAAATCAAATACAAGGATCGTATAGGACATCAAATGAACAAGATCACTACAGGTCTACACCAATGCACATCATAATGAAAATACCTAGGATACAGGAGAAGCAGAGCATTTCAAAAGCCACAAGAGAAAGGAATCAAATTACATATGGGGAAAACCAATCAGGATCTCTGATTTCTGAACTGAGACGCTGAAATCTACAAGATCCTGCAACAATATAAACCTAGCTCTGAAAAAAATGGATGCCAATCAAGAAGCATGCCCAGAAAAATTAAATTTTGATTAGCAATTAGATTTCGATTCAGATGTTATTTTATGAGAAAATAAAAACCTTCCATCATACACAAAATTAAAAGATTTTACAATTAGAAACCTGCACTACAGAACATCCTTGGCAAATATTCCATGAGGAGGAAATGAACAACAATAAAAAATCAGAAAAGGGTAGTATCACTCTAAAGGAAAAAGCTATCAGAGAGAAACTGACTTAGTTAAATACCAAAAATAAACAAAAATAACTGGGAATACAAATCTTGTCTCAATAATTACTCTGAAAGTTTAGTTCCAACTCAGCAATCAAAAGACAGGCAGACTGGATTTAAAAGACCAACAATATGCTGCCTCCAAGAGACTCATATCATAGGAAAAGACACCTACAAACTGAAGGTGACAGGTTGGAAAAAAAATATCACTCAGGCTGGGGCTGGGACTAAGGCTCAGTGGTACAGCACTCGCCTAGCACATGTGAGGCTCTGTATTTTATCCTCAGCACCACATAAAACTAAATAATAAAGGTATTGTGTCCATATACAAAAAAATAAATATTAAAACACATACCACTCACGTGGACTTGGAGGCAAGCAGGGGTTTCCATTCTTATATCAGATAATGTGGACTTCAACTGAAAGTTAATCAAAAGGTATAAAGAAGGACACTACATTCTGCATAAAGGAACCATACACCAACAAGACAGAACAATTATAAATATACACACCCCCCAAAACAATGGAGCATCTATGTTCAAACAGACGCTTCTCAAGTTTAAGGGCCAAGTAGACCACAAGACAATAATTCTGGGTGACTTTAACACACCTCTTTTACCACTGGATTGATCTTCCAAACAATATCCAGACAGAAACTATGGAACTCAATAATACAATCAACAACTTAGATTTAACTGACATACATAGAATATATCATCCTTCAACAGGTGAAGAGACTTTCTGCTCAGCAGCAAATGGATCCTTCTCTAAAATAGACCATATGTCATGCAAAAAGCAACTCTAAGCAATACAGAAAAGTAAAGAAACTACCCTGCATTCTATCAGATCATAATGGAATGACATTAGAAATCAATAATAAAAATAGAAGCTACTCCAACACCTGGACACTAAATAATATGCTAGTGAATGAACAATGGGTTGCAGAAAACATCAAAGAGGAGATTTTAAAATTCTTAGAAGTGAATGAGGACACAGATACAATATATCAAAATCTCTGGGACACTATGAAGGCATTACTAAGAGAAAAGCTTATTGCATGGAGTTCATTCCTTAAAAAAAGAAAAAGTCAAATAAATGACCTAAAATTATATTTCAAAGCCATTGGAAAAACAATTAATCAACACCAAAAACAGTAAAGAACAGAAAATAATTAAATCAGAGGTGAGATCAATGAAATTGGAACAAAAGAAGCAAATAAAAATTGACAAAGTGACTGGTAATGGTACCACCATATGACCCAGCTATCCCACTCCCTGGTCTATACCTAAAGAACTTAAAAACAGCATACTACAGGGACACAGTCACAATGTTTTTAGCAGCACAATTTACAAGAATTAAACTGTGGAGCAAACATAGATGACCTTAAGTGGATGAATGGATTAAGAAAACGTGGCAGTTCTACACAATGGAATATTACTCAGCAATAAAAGAAAATAAAATCATGGCATTTGTAGGTAAATGGGTGACATTGGGGAAGATAATGCTAAGTTAGCCAAACCCAAAATAACAACTGCTGAATGTTTTCTCTAATATAAGGAGGCTGACTCATAGTGGGGTAGGGAGGGGGAGCATGGGAGGAAGAGATGAATTCTAGATAGGACAGTGTGGTGGGAGGAAAAGAGAGGAGAAAGGGATTAGCAAGGATGGTGGAATACAATAGACATCCTTTTCCAAAGTACACGTATGAACACATGAATTGATATCAACATACTTTATATACAGAGATATGAAAAATTGTGCTGTATATGTGTAGTAAGAATTGTAATATATTGTGCTGCCATATATTTTAAATTTTTTTTTAAATTTTGAAAATGAAAAGTTGGCTCTTTGAAAAACAAATACATTTGATAAAACCTTATCCATGCTACCGTAGAGAAGGAGAGAAATACTCCAATTCCTAAAAATCCATGATGAAAAAGGAAATATCACCATGAACATTAGAGAAATACAGAAGATAACTACAAATTATTTTGAAAATTTGTACGGCAATAAAACACAATAAATTGAAGTCATCAACAAATGTCTAGAATCATGTGACTTACTCAAACTGAATAAGTTAAACAGATAATTTTCAAGCAATGAAATAGAAGATACCATCAAAAGCCTACCAACCAAAAAATAAATAAATAAAGCCCAGGACTCAATAGATACAAGACCTTCAAAGAAGAACTAACACCAACACTCCTCAAATTATTCTATGAAATATAAAAAAAGGGAGCACTTCCAAACTTACTCTATAAGGCCAATATCTCCTTCATTCTAAAATCAGACAAACACAAAAAAGAAAGTGTACTTCAGACCAATACCTCTAAAAAGCAGAAGCAAAAATTCTGAGTAAAATTCTGGCAAATAAAATACAAAAACATATCAAAAAGATGGTTCATCATGATCAAGTGGGATTCATTCAGGGATGCAAGGTTGGTTCAACATACAGATATCAAAAAATGTAATTCATCACATCAGTAGATTTAAAGATAAGAACCTTATGATCATCTCAACAAATCAGAAAATCATTTGACAAAATACAGCACCCGTTCATGTTCAAAACACTAGAAAAACTAGGGATAAAAGGAACTTCCCTCAACATTTTAAAAGCTCTCTATGCCATGCCTCAGGCCAAAATCATTCTAAATGGAGAAAAACTGAAGGCATTCCCTCCAACATTGAAACAAGACAGGGATGCCCTCTCTCACCACTTCTATTCAATATAGTTCTTGAAACACTGGCCAGAGCAATTAAACAGATGAAAGAAATTAAAGAATAAGTATAGGAAAAGATGAACCTAACCTAGCACTATTTGCTGATGATATGATTCTGTACATAGAAGACTCAAAAACGCCACTAGAAATCTTCTAGAACTAGAATTCAGCAAAGTAGCGGGATATAAAATCAACACCCATAAATGAAAGGCATTTCTGTATATCAGTGACAAATCCTCTGAGACAGAAATGAGGAAAACTACCCCATTCAAAATATCCTCAATAAAAAAAGATACTTGGGAATCAACAAGAGGTCAAGGATCTATGCAATGAAAA
Source organism: Ictidomys tridecemlineatus (assembly GCF_052094955.1). Classification (NCBI taxonomy): domain Eukaryota; kingdom Metazoa; phylum Chordata; class Mammalia; order Rodentia; family Sciuridae; genus Ictidomys; species Ictidomys tridecemlineatus. Next base: position 11,035 of record NW_027525471.1, on the reverse strand, counting down.
CTATGCAACACTAAAGAGAAATCAAAGACCTTAGAAGATGGAAAGATTTAACTTGATCTTGAATAGGCAGAATCAATATTATCAAAATGGCCCTACTCCCAAAAGCACTCTACAGATTTAATGCAATTCTGATCAAAATCCCAATGGCATTCCTCATAGAAATAGAAAAGCAAACATGAAATTTATCTGGAAAAATAAGAGACCCAGAATAGCTAAAGAAATCCTTAGAAGGAAAAGGGAGGCAGGTGGCATTGCTATACCAGACCTTAAACTATACTACAGAGCCACAGTAACAAAAACAGCATGGTTCTGGCATCAAAAAAGGCTGGTAGACCAATAGCCAAGAATAGAGGACACAGAGACCAACCCACAAAACCAAAATTATCTTATTTTAGACAAAGGTGCTTAAAATATGCACTGGAAAAAAAGAGATCATCTTCAACAAATGGTGCTGGGAAAACTGGAAATCCATATGCAACAAAATAAAATTGAATCCCTCTCTCTCACCATGCATAAAAGTTAACTCAAAATGGGTCAAGGATCTAGGAATTAAACCAAAGACTCTCCAAAGAGAAGATAAAGTAGGCCTTATCTCCATCATGTGCGATTAGGCTACAGCTTCCTTAATAAGACTCCTATAGCACAGAAATTAAAACCAAAAATCAACACATTGGATGAATTGAAACTAAAGATTTTTATCAAAGGAAAAAAACAATAAAATAGAGAGCCTACTTTCTGGGAGCAATTTGTTACCTTTCATACACCAGATAGAGCACTAATATCTAGGGTATATAAAGAACTCAATCGTCTTAACACCAAAAAATAATCCAATCAATAAATGGGCCAAGAACCTGAAAACACACTTCTGGAAGAGGATATACAATCAATCAACAATTATATAAAAAAATGTTCATCATCTCTAGCAATCAGAGAAATTCAAATTAAAACCACTCTAAGATACCATCTCACTCCAGTCAGAAGGGCAGATATTATGAAGACGAACAATAATAGGTGTTGGCGAGGATGTGGGGGGAAAGGTACACTCATACACTGCTGGTGGGACTGCAAATTGGTGCAGTAAATTTGGAAATTAGTATGGAGATTCCTTGGAAATCTGGGAATGGAACCACCATTTGACACAACTATTTCTCTTCTCAGACTATACCAAGAAACAAAAAGAGCACACTACAGGGACACAGCCAGGTCAATGTTTATAGCAGTACAATTCACAATAGCTAAACTATGGAGTCAACCTAGATGCCCTTCAGTGGATGAATGGATAAAAAATGTGGCTTATATACACAATGGAATATTACTCATCATTAAAAAAGAACAAAACCATGACACTTGCACGTAAATGGATGGAGTTAGAGAAGATATTGCTGAGTGAAGTCAGCGTATTCCCCCCCAAAAAAAATGCCGAACATTTTCTCTGATATAAGGAGGCTGAAACATAGTGGGTTAGCGAGGGGGAGCATGGGAGGAATAGATAAATTCTAAATAGGGCAGAGGGGTGGAAGGGAAAGGGAGGGCACAGGGGATTAGCAAGGATGATGAAATGTGATGGACATCTTTATACAAAGTTCATGAAAATTTGAAACATGAAAAATTGTGCTGTATGTGAAATAAGGATTGTAATGAATTCCACTGTTGTCATGTATTTAAAAAAATAATAAAACCCATAAAAAATCATGATCTAAAGAACATCTAAAAAAGAAAGAAAGAGAAAAAAATAAAAAAATAAAGAAAGAAACTGACTGAGATAGGATGCATTTGGTGCTACATACCTGACATATCCAGTGGTCTGGAGGCTGAGGCAGGGGGATCACAATTGTGAAGCTTATCCTAGCAACTGAGTGAAACCCTGCCTAAATTTAAAAATAAATAGGAAGTAGTAATTTTTAAAAATTAAGAAAAAAATAAATTTTTTAAATAAAAATTTTAAAAGGACTGAGGATAGTGTTCAGTAACAGGGCACCCTGGTTCCAATCCCCAGTTTCACAAAAGGAAAAAAAGAATGAAAAAAAGTCTTTTTCAAAGTTACAAAAAAAAAACATTTTTAAATTTATAAATTGTATATATGAAAACAAAAATTCTATTCCTCAAATGACTCCATTAAAGAGAACAAGGAGAAGTGACAGATGAAAGAAACCAATTGCCTCACCTTTAACCAAACTCTTCTAAGAAAGGAGAACAGAGACTACAAGAGAAACACAGGCAAGAGCCATGAAAAGCCCCTTCAAATAGCAGGTATCTAAATGACCCTTCATCACAAAGCAATCAACGTCTTAAGAAAGGAGGGACTGCACCATAAAGTCACATTGAACAAAAATTGAGACAGTGTTGAAGAACATGTGGGTTATCATGAAGGTCCACAGAAACAGATGTGGACCCTACAGCACCTGTTCATATGGAGACACAGCACACTCCTCCAGAGCAGAGACCCAGGGCCTGGTGACAGAGCATGTCCATTTGGTAATAGATAAATAATAAACTACGGAAAATAACCATTTCTGGCAATCACCCACATTTTGTTTGCCATATTTCATACAGTTTGACAAATACTAGAACACCATGTCAGTTTTATATAGCTGTCACATAAATGTCACATTTCACATATGAGCATACTTAAATAATACATCTGCAGAATTTGAAAAAAAATACAAATACAGATCAGCACATAACAGACTGAATTACACATCCTGGGTATAGATGATAGGACTCCTCATTATACAGAGGACAGCTCCGCTCAGGTTCATCTATGACAACACCCCATCAAAATTTCACGATGGTTTCCTTGTAATTGAAGAAGGGACCAAAGCAAACAGTTTGAAAATTCTCCTGGAAGGTAGAATAGATATGAAATTAGCCAAGAATTCTGAACTCTAAGAGCAAAAGAAGGAGCTATCATTACCAGGCACTAATGCATGTTATAAAATTATCATATTGCAGAAATTTGAGGACCAAAAAAACTCACAAAGTAGAAATTTCATAGATGAATCCATATGTATGTAAATGTCATTTTTATTATGAAGTGCATTGAAAAGGCCTAGATAAATGTGACCGTCTCCAGCAGAGAATTTGATGTAAATGAACTGGACAACCCAACATGAAGGGTTGTCTGGGAACTGGAGGTTCAGAGCACTGGTAGGGCTTGGTTGCAGGACGTGCGTGGTACTGAATTACTCTCCAGCACCCCAGAGAAGCACATATTGAGTAGGATTATGTTTCAAAATTATACCAGAATAGGAGGCTCCTGGATTCCCTTCACACATGGATACAACAAATAAACACCTACTTCTGTTTTGAGTCCCTCTTAAATAAAGTTGTAATGGACTGAGAGACCTATGCATTGGACCACTCAGAAAATCTCTACCATCTAAAGGGCAGGCAAAGTTGGGGGACACGTGGGCATTAGTCCTGCCTTGAGCAATGTGCCACATAATTGGGACAGAATACCCCCATCCAGTGTCACCCACTTAAGAGGAAAACTGATTGGCATCACAAATGAAGCACATGGGAAACGAAATGACTTGTAGCTGGAAACAGAATTTGTCTGGTGCTCATAGAAGAAAGAGCTGGATATACACAAGTATCAGGATGAGAGAAAGCGGGTGATTTTCAATGGCTGTGGAGGGTCATGTGCTTTATCCATGGGACAATTGCAGAAGGGGAGTGAGATCAAGGGTCCCAGTTTATCCCTAGAAGGGATTTGCAGCATGATCTGCAAACTGTGGCTGCTAACAGGTGAGCTCCTCCCTAGCCAGTCTCTAAGGGTATACATGACAAATGCAGTCCACCCAGCAGCCCTGCCTGAGCCCTCTCCCCCCTAACTCAGTAATAACTCCAGGTCTAGCCAGTTCTTTCTGGAAGAAGGATCTCCAGGCACTCAGGGTCCCCATATTTTTCCCATCTCATAGACTGGATCCTAACCCACCAAGCTTTGGGAGCAGTGGCAACTGTGCATGTGCATATCTCAGAAAGGAGGGGCTTCACATTAGTGTGCAAGCACTTCCCTGGACTATGATCCCCCCTCCCAGGAGGGAAGCAAAAGCTGTCAAAAGCACAGCTCCCTGTTTCTTTCTGGAATAGGCTCACACCACCTTCCTGCAGTTACCACAGGCAGCCTGGGTTCTAACCAACTGCATCAGGAATTCAGCCCCCAGCCAAGTAGGACAGCTTCTCAGTCTGAGTGCAGCTGTGAGAAAGGCTCCTATCAAACAGTCAAAGGAACCAGTCCTCCAATGACATGGATATGGAGAAAGAGACCTGCTCATAAAAGGCTAGAATATAAGCTCAGTGCATCCATTTTCAAAAACAGCATGGAGTTCTTTAAAAGCTAACAGAACAACAACCACTCTGGATGCATTTCCAAAGGAACTTGAACCAGTGTGTTCATAAATGGCTGCATGCCCATCGCTGTTCCAGGATCCACAGGAGCCAGGACGAGGGAACATCTGAAGTGGCTTCTGGATAAGGAGACTCCTCCCAGCTGCAGGGCCATCACCTACTCCCCTGTGAAACTACTTCCCCTAAATGCACCTGCTCATAGGTCAACAGGTGGCTAATATGCACCAGACGCTCAGGAGACCTCAGATGTGCCAGGTGTGGGATCCTCGTGTCAGGCAGAGCCAAATCAGGACCAGGAAAATATCACAGAGGGCATGAGACCCCTGGGACATGCAGTCCACAGGGGGACACTCAGCCCAAAGACATTCTGACAAGGTGTCTGGCCTGGCAGTGGAAGGGAGAATACACATGCACAAATACACACACACACACACACACACACACACACACACACACACAACTCACACATTTTTTCAAATGTCAAGTGGTTTTGGGTGTACTTTTCTCTTATGTAAAATGCTCATAAACAGAAAAGAAAACCTTTGCTTCTTATTTTATTACATTGGGGACAGGGGACTGGAATTTGAGGAATTCATTGATACATGTTTACAGGTTTCGTCTGGGAGACGGGGTTCTGGATCTGACATTTTTCTTCTCTTACATTTAGAACATTCAGGGGGCCCCAGGCAGGAGGGCCACCCCTGTAATCCCAGCCACTCAGGAAGCTGAGGTATAATTGCAAGGTCAGACTCAGCATCTCAGCATCTGTCAGGAGATAAATGATAGAAAGTACGAGGGATGTAGCCTTGTGGGAAAGGACCTCTGCATTCAATCCACTATGCTCCCCATGCCCCCCCAAAAGAATGAAAACCTCAGGGGTGAGAAAAACCTGAGACCCCTGCAGATCCCAGCCCCCTTGGGTAGAAAAAGGGCCCATGAACTGGTGATTCTCTCGGTCCCAACACTCTGAAATCCACCACAGAAGAAATTCAGGGGGATGACTTGAGCTGCCAATTTGTACAGGAGATACCCATTTGTTCAATAATGAGAATAAAAAGAATTCAACATCTTTAGAAACCCGAGAAATGTAAAATAAAATCCTATCAGAGACAAAATTAAATAGTATCAATGATGATAGGAAACAAAAGAATTCTAATAAACTGAAAGAGTTTAGGTGCTTCTTAACTCTTTGTAGAAACTGTTTTTCTAATAAAGACACATGATAGACCCCCGCCGCAGGGACTTGCTGAAATCAGTTCATAGGACCAGGATGATACATTACTAGTCATGGTACATTCAGCTTAAAAATAGTATAAAATACCATGGGTCAGTTTTACACGGGTGCCATATTCATGAGGTATTACGTATAACTCTGATGCACTAATAAACAATCAAGCATGCTTTACTCTTAATGGAAGCATCCAGTCCTAAAATTCATCCACAAAGTTAAATATATGTAAACTTAACCAAGAAACTTTTGAATTATAAGAGAAAAAAAGTTATTACCTAACATGTACATTGTGGAGCTGTACTGTTACAATTATCATCTAGGAATCACGACGTCAATAAAGTCCACCCATGAACCCACGTGGATGTGGAAATCCTATACTTAAATTGCAACGGAAAAGTCATTATCAATCCAACCCTAACAAGGCCAATCTCAGCAACTTAGCTAGACCCGCGATCAGAATAAAAACTAAAAACTACCAGGGACATGGCTGAGTGGTAAGGCACCCTTCTGTTAACTACAAAACAAACAAACAAAAAAACTCCACAAAACTAGCTCAGGAATAAGCGAGGTCCCTGTTCACTGCAGCTCCCCTCCTGCAGGAAAAGGGTGTTTGGAGATTGGAATTTTTTTTTTTTGGGGGGGGTACCTGGCATTGAACTCAGAGGCCCTCAACCACTGAGCCCCATCCCCAGCCCTATTTTGAATTTTATTTAGAGGCAGAGTCTCCCTGAGTCTCTAAGTGCCTCACCCACTTGCCTAGGCTGGCCTTGACCTCGAAATCCTTCTGCATCAGCCCCCTACCCGCAGCCACTGGGATGACAGGTGTGCGCCATCCCCTGGCTTGCAGTTGATTATTGGTTCCACCTGTCAATCACCACAACCCAGGAAGACGCTGGGCAGCCAAGCTCACCTGCCACTTAGGACTGGAGCAGGGGCTGAGGCTACCCCAAGAGATGGGGAGGCTGGAGGGGTCTCCGCCACTGTCACGCTCTCCACCCGGCTGGCCATGGAGACTGAGGGGCGCTGTCCCTAATGGGCTTGGGCCTGTGGATGCGGAGAGTCCCCGGAGTCGGGGTCGGCCAACTCAGGTTCCTGCCACTGTGGGTCCCACCTGATGGCCTCCCTGCCCCGCCTCCCTCCGGAGCCTCCCTGTCCAGGCACCAGGTGCCACTGCACACTCACCATTTCCTGGTGCCCAGCAGACAAGCCTGCCTTGGGTTGCTTCAGCCCCTGCATGGCAGGGCCAACCAGGATCCCGGGCACCACGAAGCCTGGAGGCCAACTGCACAGACCCGGGAAAAATAAATCCCATCCCGAGCGCGGAGGCCCGCCCCCTGTTCTCTGGCTGCGCACAGGTTTGGACAGCGCTCAGCATGGGGGCTTCTGATTGGACAGGGCATCAGTCAGTCTCCGCTCTCCCCAGCCTGAGCCCCCTTCTTTTTGAGTGACAGTGGCAAGAAGGAGGCCAGAATGGCAGGGTTTGGGTGCAGCTTTTTTTCCTTTCTTTTTGGGGTCTGGGCATTGGATTAGGGTTGGGATGACCAGAATTCTAAGTTCTGTTGGGTTTTGATGTTAGGAAATTGAAGTCATTTCTTGAAAGTTTCACCACCTGGGCCTCCTCCTATTATAAGACTACCCAGAGCGTTCTAGGGAGGCTGACTTGTCCTCTGTTCATCTGTGCAAAATTCTCCAAGCAGAACTGGCCTTTCGCCCTGTAAAAACTGTCCAGTGCATCACGGCCATCACTGGTGGAGGCTCATGGGGGGGAGGGGGGACGGGGGGGGGGCTGGCAGGCCCCTTGGAGGAGGTTCTCACCGGGTTGGCAGCCTGAGAGCTGATGTTCCTCCAGCTGAGTTGAATCTATATCTGGAACCCACATTGAGCTGGAGGCAGAGTAAGGACATCAGCACAGAAGAGACCCCCAGAGAGCAGACCTGGGTAAACCCCAGCTGCATCCGGACTCCCTCTCCCTCTGGCCACTGGGGCTTGAATTCAGAGGCCTCGACCTCTGAGCCCCTTCCCCAGCCCTAGCTTGAAGTTTAGAGACAGGGTCTCACTGAGTTGCTTAGCACCTTGCTTTTGCTGAAGCTGGCTTTCAATTCACCATCCTCCTGCCTCAGCCTCCCTAGACGCTGCAATGACAGGCGTGTGACACTTTTTTTTCTTTTTTTCTTTTTGAGAGAAATACCTGCGGTGGCAACAGGATAACAGCCTTGCACAGATCAAGGCCATCCTGAGTGCTCTCCCTGGTTCCCACCAGTCCCCTGGATCCCAGGAAATGGGATCTTGCCTCGTCCAAAAACCAGAGACCCCCTGCCCAGGTGTGCATCCTTATATCAGCTGAATACTCTGCACTTGACAAAAAAAGAAAGAAAAGAAAGAAGACAGACCCTTCCTGCTTGTCTTGATGCAAACAAAGCCAATGTGTTTCCAAAGCGAGCTCTGGTCTTGTCCCCCCAATTCAGTGGTGCAAAAAGTCACGTAATACAGAGAAGACTTCTCATTAAGGGGGGCTCCAGGGTCTGTCTATTAATGAAAAACAATTTGGGTTTGATTGGGAGTCCAGGAAAGCCAATTCCAGGTTTTCCTAATTTGGTAAATAACTCCGTAGATTCGAATGCACCCTGCTCCTCTCTGCCTTAATTAATCATGGAGGCCTCGAGGTTACCTGCCCTCTGGGACCCCAGCTCTTGCAGATAAAAGCGGGGGTGGGGTCCTTTGTTCTCCATGCAGCACCCTGAATCTCCACTGCGATTTAGAAAATTCTGTAATGTACCTAAATTTGGACCATAGGACCAAATCACACTCCTCATCCGAGTGTGATTTGGTCCTATGGTCCTGTTTAGTATGTTTTATGTTTTTCTATTTTGTTGGTTCTTCTTAGTTATACATGACCATAGAGTCCATTTTGGTAAAATTATCCAAGCATAAAATATACATTATTCTCCGTAGGACCCCATTCATGTGGGTGAGCATGATTTGTACTGTATTCTGGATAAATGCCATTTTGACTTGAGTGAAAGGGAATCTCAGTGCAGTTTTAATTTGCATTTTCCTAATTGCTAGATACATTGCCTTTTCAGTATTTATTTTTTAAAATATATTTTCTAGTTGTAGTTGGACCCAATACCTTTAATCTATCCATTTATTTTTCTGTGGTGCTGAGGATGGAACCCAGTACCTTGCATGTGCTAGGCAAGCACTCTATGGATGAGCCCCAGTCCCAGCCCCCATTTTCAGTATTTTTGACTTTTGTTTCTCAGTAACAACAGACTAGGTCTTTGGGGAACAAGTTTTGCTGCATTTGTGAATTGGGAACATTTCTTTTGAAGAAAGACTGAGAAAGTCAAGGCACATGCCCAGGATTACAGGGATGAGCAGTACACAGTTGTCTTTCCCAGGATGAGGAGAAGATTATGTGGGTGAGAAGAGGGAAAGAGCTGGGGACACTTTTGGGCCAGAAATTCTCCTTCCTCAATGAGGGAAATTATTCTTGCTGTTAGTTTTCTTAACCCAAATGAAAGATTTTCCTAAGCTACCAGTGCCACTAGATATAGGTCCCTGGATGGAGCTCAGATTTGTCTTGAGAGGCAAGGAAAAGTGAATAACTAACCCAGTGGTTCCAATACCAACAAGCTAAACCTTGGGCTCCTTGGGGGCAAAACCCTGGGTTTTCCCAATAATTAACAATCCAACAGCACCCGACACCCAATTAATGGGGGACTGAGAATTGGATCAGTGGGTGTGGGAGTCTGTAGGTGGCAACCTGCAGGAGCTTGCCTCTGGGTGCATTCCTTGCATCTGGGAGGTTTTTCAACACCAATGAGATAAACAAAGTGGTGAGAACACTGGCAAAACCCTCTGCAATATTCTAGCCAGGAAAATTCATGAGCACTTTAAAAGCATCTTAATGTTTACCCTCAGTCAAATGTGCCTCAATCCGAATGAAATCATTTGAAAAGAGTTGTCAACATGAAAAGTTTCTGAAATCTGCTGGTTTGTGGATCACTGCAAATCCATATGAGTCCATGGCTAAATAAATAAGTAAAAATAGAAATCTAATAATTAGCATTCTCTTAAAACTTCTCTCCTTAAAACACTGCCCTATTTGCTTTGATAACTAAATGATCATTTAATTATTCCTCTAGCAACACTTGAGGTCCATAAAGAACTGTGGAACACGTCTGGTTAAGGCAGAAATGTTGGGATACCAAGAAGAAAGTTACTCTGAACCGCAAAGGAAAAGATTCATAAATCACCAGAATGCAGGAATGCCCACAAAAACTTGAAATTAAAAACAAGGGACTTGGGTTGTGGCTCAGTGACAGAGATCCTGCCTAGCTCCTGTGAGGCACTGGGTTCAATCCTCAGCACCACATTAAACAGAAATGTGTAAAATAAAGGTATACTGTCCAAATAAAAACTATTTTAAATAAATAAAGATCAGATTTAAAATAAAAAAGAAAAGCAACTCCCTGCATTGGAGCATTTCTCCTAGACCAGCTTCCTGGACCCCCATATACTAGCATGATATGAGCAAGCTTAGAAAAATGGGTGAGAAATTACAGAACTCTGCTCTGGCCCCATCTCTAGTCCAGCCTCACTTAAATGTCCCTCTTCAAATAGCAACACCTCAGACCACGTATTTGCTGTCTTACCCTTTAGGGCTTTCTCACGTTTTTCCTTTTTGCTTTTTGTGGTGCTGGGGATTGAACCTGGGACCTTGTGCACGCAGGGCAAGCACACTACCAACCTCACTGAATCCCTGGCCCCTCACGTTCTTTCCTGAATGTGCATGTGTTTTCTAAATAGGTCTGTTCAGGCACCTGACAATGATGAAGTTGTTTTCTCCTTTGAAAACCAAGGAACCTTCTTTTTCTGAGCTGATGTCCCTCTCTCTCCCTGAAATCCCTTCCCACTACACAACCTCACACAGCAAAAGTCAGACTTGAGCTTTGGAATTGTGTGGGGTTTTTATTGTTTTGGGTCTGATATCACATTCATCACTGGAGGGAGGTAACTAGCAGCCATGCAGTTTTTTTAATAAGCAAAGGACAAGGTTTGGTAGCACATGTCGTTAAGGCCAGGAATTTGGAAGGCTGCTTCAGGAGGATCTCAAGTCTGAGGCCACAGTTGGCCTCTTAGCAAGACCCTGCCTGAAAATAAAATATTCAAAGTTCTGACACTGGGTGAGTCTTCATGAACAATGAAGGGTCAGAATTCCTGTTTCAACAGTCTCCCCTTAGTATACTGTGTATAGGTGTGTGACTGTTACCTTCCAACAGGACCTAGAGCTGTTGCTGGTGTCCACCTGTATTAATAAATAGATCAAATGAAGTGAGGAAATAACTAAAGCAATAAAAGATCTGACACTGTAGCTGGTCGTGATCCCAGGGACACAAAAGTTATGTTGTGTTTCTTGGCTCTTGTGTTCTTGCAAGAGGATTTTAGATA